>NC_084460.1:253381191-253448691 GCF_027409185.1 Cynocephalus volans | reverse complement strand
TGACATTTACTAAAACATACACTCAGCAATTTAAATTGTCATCAGAACTTCTAGCTTTTTAGGCTAAAATATGTATGTGTTCAAGTTACTTCAAGATTTTCCCACAAGCAATGGTTGTATACTCCCTGTACTTTTGTTCAAATGAAGGGGATCAGGAGAGCCATCCAGAAACAAACTTTACCTGAAAGATCAATTCAAGTTTTCACATCCTTCATGCTTGCAGTTTATAAAAAGCAGTTGTCTTTGGTTTGTTTTCTTTGTTTGTTTGTTTTGTTTTTGTTTGTTTTGTTTTATTATTTTAGCTTCAACCCATCAATGTTTGGCAGAAAAAAAACAGGAAAAAACAAAGAACACATTTTTAGTTAGTGTACCCTGCTACAGAAAAATAAATAAATTAGATTCCCTTGAAAAACACTTGGTTCTCTGCTGAGGAGTTTTCTTTTTAATGGAAACTTCATTTTTAGTTTTAAAATCAAAACTTTATATCAGCTGACAAAACAAAGAAAGAAATCTTTATTGTGTTTATTTTGGCTTTCTTCTCTTATTAAACAAATGGTCACTCAGTATATCAAGGGAATGAGGAACAATATTTTCTCATTTTTAATATTGCCTCTGGGAGAGAGCATGGTGTATTGGAGAGAATGGGGCTTTGAAATGAGAGGTGAATTCAAACTCTGAGTTTGCCCTTAATCTTCTGTAATATTCTATGATATGCTTCTGTAATATTCTATCATTTTTCTAGGCCTCAGGCCTGTGCTAAATCGGGATAATTATAATCGATAAGGTTGCTGTAGTAAGATTCAAATAAACATTATTTCTGCCTCAGACAGTAGCTGGCTTTCTGATGATGAAATTTTTATTTATGGTCTTCCTATGATTTCTTTTTTTATCTATGAATTTTTAGAATCTTTTATACCTTCAGTCCTAATAATTCCAAATTATTATGAAGATAATTGATCAATATCTTCATTATCATCTTTAGGATTCCACTGAGGTATTACATAAATAGCTATCTATAACCCAGAATTATTCATCCTAACCCTGAATCAAACTATGTTTTTATTTACAAGTTTCAAATATCTTAGAATTGAATGTTAGGCTTAAAAATTCTAGAAATAAGAGCCCTAAAATAATAATTAAAACTTTTCTTGAAGGATGGATTGAGATCAGGAAGGACTGAGAAAGACCAAGTTTATTTTTCAAACGATTTTTTTTTTTTTGCTTTGCTGTGCAATAATGATTTAAAATAAACTTTTAAAAATTATCAAACTGTCTCAACTTCCCTGAATTATTTCTCCAAGCTAAACTGCAAGAATATAGTTTGCTGAGCAAATACTAATTACAGTTTAGGGACACATTATACAGTAAATATTACTGAGTAAAACACAGAATGCAATAGAAGGTAAAAACAAAGAAAGTAGTCTAAAAAACCACAGGATTTTACAAAATCTGTCAAAACTTCCTTCCCATAGAAGTCATATTGTTTTTTTTACATGTCGTTATAACTATTGTGGATGACTCTAAACAAATTCTTATATTTACGTGCATCTAAATCAAAATGCTTTAGCCCTCTGCTTCTGTATTTTTCCTTCTGGTTTCAGGGCTCCCTAAGGCCAGAGCTCACAGTGTTCTCCCTGTTTCCATAACTACTGTAATACTGATTCTGACATACAGAAGCCTTTATGGTTCCTCAAACCAACAACTCAGACTGACATATTTTCCCCTCGACCCTATGCTTATTTCCCCCAAGTAAGGGAAATCTCTTACATTCCAGCCACATAAAATAAAAATAAGCCTATGCTGCCATAACAATCTAGCCAACAATTTAAACAACTTCAGTGATTTTTCAACCTGAAAGAAAGGATAGAGAGAAAGAGGGTGGCCATTCTACTTCATTCCACACACATTTACGTACCAGAGAGGAGTATGTCAGAAGGTTTTAAAAGCTATATTCAGTACTAATATTTTTTAAAGTATATCTGCTGTGGATTGAATGTCCTCCCAAATTCACTGAAACTTAATTCCCTCTGTAACAGAGTTAAGAAGGTAGTAAATCCAATTATGGTAATTAAAAGGTAAGGCTTTAAGAGATGATTACATTGTGAGGACTGTACATTTGTGAATGGATTAATCCATTGATGATTAAGTGGGTGGGTAGTAATCGCTGTGGTTCTGAGGGCTTTAAAAGAAGAGCAAGTGAAGAGTTAGCTTTCTCTTGCTCAGGTATTTAACAAGGTGACACCCTGCTTTGCTGTGAAGAGTCACCACTCATCAACAAGGCCCTCAGCAGATGTGTTCCCTGGACTTTGGACTTCCCAGTCTTTGAAACTGTAGGTAATATATTTTGTTTCTTTACAAATTACCCATTTTCAAGTATTTCTATTATAAGCAACAGAAACAGACTAACACAATATCCAATGCTAAACATGAAAATGTTTGAAAGAATATATTTAATGTTACCATGTTTTTTATTTGTTTGGTTATGGTATTTAATTTTCTTTTGTTATTGCAAATAACATTAAAGGAAAAGGGCAGGGTTTTTTTCTTTTTTATAGTAACATAGTTGATTATACATACCTGTTGGGTACAGAGATTAATACCAATACCTGTGGGCAATATGTGGTGTTCAAATAAGGCTAATTAGTATATTCACCATTATACAACATAATTGTTTTTCATGGCCCGTTACCAATTCCTCCCTTTCCCACCTCTAGTAACCTCAGTTCTCTTCTTTTCTTTTGAAAATTCAATGTATTATTCTGATGTTTATATCTTTTCAAGTGTGAGAATATTGCATTAATTGTTGAAGTCATATATATTTTTAAATGAATAAAGAAGGCAATAAATGAAGTTTTAGTATGGTACTAAAACAAGCATAAATGGATTTTCTATTGAATAGATACAATATGCACTTAAAAGTGCTAATGGTATAACATTGAGAATAAACCTAGGAATACGGTTTTAATCAGATCAGTCTGTTTTGAGCATTCACTTATAAAAAGGCTACTGCATAAAGTATAAAAACTATTAGTAAAAAAAAAATTCAACTTTTTGAAAACCATTTATCTTTGTGTATTTGATCCACAGAAAATCAGAATGATTACCATCAGTCTTAGAATACAAACTGTGCTAATATTAACTTTATTAGCTTTGTACAGATTAGGAGGCAATTTGCCTCAGATTGCTGTAATGTCATATTAATGGCAAAAGTTGAATTTGTATGTTCCAGTCTCCATTGTGAAAAAGCCACTTCAAGTTATTTTTGTTTGTTATTTCAGTTAGGTTTATTCACAAAATAAAAATAAACCTGTGTCGGGTCAAATTTTTTTACAGTGAACTAGATATCCCAAGTATATCTTTTTTCCCCTAGGAGTAAGTTGAATACATACAAAAAACTATTGCTGACCATGGCCATGACATATAGTAGTATGCTCAGCTGGCCTTTGATTGGTGAAGAGTGTCAGCTGAGTGTTCAATATCTGGGGAGATTTATGTGTAGAAAGCCAAGTTTAAAACTGCTTATGTTTTCAGCTATTTATTGAAATTAAAGAGGCAGGAGCCATGAGCAGCCCCCACTGCCTCGCAGAAGGCAGGAGCATGCACACAGTCCTAAGCAAGAGCCATGGACAGCTTCCACCACCCTGCAAAAGGCGGGAGCATGACAAAAGCACTACTGCTGTATAGATGGACCACCACAACAACCACCACAGCCACAGCCACTACAAAAGCAGATTGCCTCTGCAGCAGCAACCACAGCCGCCTTGCAGGTGACCCACCAGCCATTCAACTAAGACACAACGAGAGTCACCACTGGAGACTGGAAAAAGAAGAGTAAGTCTCTCTCCTCAAAGTCCACTCAGGAGTAATAGAAGAAGCAACTGCCTTACCAGATGACCAGACATTAACATAGATATACTAGAAATATGAAAATCCAAGAAAACACAACACCACCAAAAGAATACAGTAATTCTCAAATACCAGAACCTATAGAACAGGAAGCCCTTGAAATTGACTGAAATGGAATTCTGAGCAATAGTTGTAAGGAAATTCAATAGATACAAGAAGACTCAGTTACATAACATAAGGAAATAAGAAAAACTCCAGGATATGAGGGAGGAAATTTACAGAGAGATTAATATCTTAAAAAAGAGTGTAACAACTCATGGAATTGAAAGATTCATTCAGTGAAACAAAAAACATAACTGAGAGCTTAACCAGCAAGCTAGAACAAGCAGAAGAAAGAATTCATGCTCTTGAAGATAGTCTTTTTGAAATAAGCCAGGTGGACAAAAAAAAAAAAAAGGAAAAAGGAGTTTTAAAAAATGAAGAAAATCTAAGAAAGTTAGTAGACAACCTTAAACACACAAACATTCAAATCATGGGTGTTCCAGAAAGGGAAGAGAAAGGAAAGGCATTGAAAACCTACTAAATGAAATAGTAATGGAAAACTTCCCAGGTACAGGGATTGACAGGGACCTTCAGATCCAGGAGGCTCAAAGATCCCCAAACAGGTTCAATCCAAAAAGATCCTCTCCAAGACACATTAAAGTCAGACCGGCAAAGCTCAAAGACAAAGAGAGAATCCTAAAAGCATCAAGAGAAAGCTATCAAGTCACTATAATGGAGCCCCTATCAGACTACAGCAGACTTCTCAAGAGAGGCTCTACATACCAGAAGAAAATGGGATGATATATTCAAAATACTGAAAGAAAAAAACTGCCAGCCAGGAATACTATTACAGAAAGGCTATCCCTCAGAAACAAGGGAGAAATATTATATTTTCCAGACAAATAAAAACTGCAGGAGTTCACCATCACATGATCAGCCCTGCAAGAAATCATCAAGGGAGTTCTGCATCCAAAATCTGAAAAACAATAGTCATTACCATGAAAACACAAAAAAGAATGAAACCCCTGGTAGAACAAAAATGCAAATGAGGAGAAAAAAACTAAATCTTACCACCTCAAAAAACAATAAACAACAAAAACAAATAACCAAAGGGGAAGAAAGGAACAAAAGCTATTTAAAACAACCAAACAAAAATCAACAAAATGTCAGGAATAAGACAATGCCTTTCAATAGCAACTGTAAATGTAAATGTACTATATTCCCCACTCAAAAGATACAGACTGGCTGATTGGATTAAAAAGCTAGACCCAACTATATGCTGTCTTCAAGAGACTTACCTCACTTGTAAAGGCACACACAGACAAATAGTGAATGGACAGAAAAAGATATACCATGGAAATGGAAACCAAAAATGAGGAAGGACAGCTATTCTTATATCAGATAAAATAGACTTTAAACCAAAAATCATAAAAAGAGACAAAAAAAGCCAGTATATAATGATAAAGACATCTCTCCAGCAAGTACACATAACAATCAGGAATATATATGCACCCAACATTGGAGTACTGAGATAAATAAAGTTAAAACTATTAGGCATAAAAAAGAGATAGATCCCCAGTATGATAATAGTAGGGGACTAAAAACCCCTCTCTCAGCACTGCACAGAACATCTACGCAACAAATCAGCAGAGAAACACAGGATTTAAACTTCTCTTTAGACCAAATGGACCTGGCAGATATCTATAGAACATTTCATCGAACAACTACAAAATATACATTTTCTCATCATCACATGGAACATTTCTCAGGATAGACAACATGTTAGGTCACAAATCAAGTCGCAACAAATTTTTAAAAATTGAGAACATTTCAAGTATCTTTTCAGAACTCAACAGAATAAAACTAGAAATCAATAACAAGAGAAACTCTGGAAACTGTACAGATACGTGGAAATTAAACAACAGGCCCCTGAACAACCTACAGGTCAAAGAAGAAATTAAATAGGAAATCAAAAAATTTCTTGAAAATAACAAAAATAAAGACACATCATACTAGAACCTGTGGGATACTGCAAAAATAGTACTAAGAGGGAAGTTTATTGCAATAAATGCTTACATCAAAAGAAAAGAAAGACTTCAAAAAACAACCTAAAACTACACCTCAAAGAACTAGAAAAACAAAAACCATCCAATCCTAAAATTAGTATATGGAAAGAAATAATTAAGATCAGAGTAGAACTAAATAAAATAAAGACCTCAAAACTGATACAAAAGATCAATGAAACAAAAAGTTGGTTTTTTGAGAAAATAAAGAAAATAGACAAGCCTTTAGCTAGGCTAACTAAAAAAAGACCAAATAACAAAAATCAGAAATGAAAAAGGAGACATTACAACCAATACCACAGAAATAAAAAGAATCATTAGAGACTATTATAAACAACATTGAAAACTTGGAGGAAATTGATAAAATGTTGGATACATACAAACTACCAAGACAGAATCAAGAAGACATAGAAAACCTGAACAGACCACTAACAAGCAGCAAGATTGAAGCAGTAGTCAGTAGTCTCCCAATAAAGAATAACTCAAGACTGGATGGCTTTACAGCTGATTTCTACCAGACATTTAAAGAAGAATTAATATCAATTATCTTCAAACTATTCTCAAAAATTGAAATGGAAGCCATTCTCCCAAACTAATCCTATGAGGCCAGCATCACTCTGATAACAAAACCTGACAAGAAAGCAAGCCCATTTACAGTAGTCTCCAAAAAAATAAAACACCTAGAAATAAATTTAACCAAGGAGATGAAAGACCTCTACAACAAGAACTACAAATAACTGCTGAAAGAAATTAAAGAGGACACAAAAAGATGAAAGACATTCCATACTCTTGGATTACAAAAATTAACATTGTGTAAATGTCCATACTACCCAAAGTAATATATAGATCCAATGCAATCCCTATCAAAATACCAATAACATTCTTCACAGAAATAGAAAAAAAAAATCCTAAAATTGACATGGAACAACAAAAGACCCCAAACAGCCAAAACAATCCTGAACAACAGCAACAACAACAAAAAGGCATTACACTACCTGACTTCATGTTATACTACAAAGCTATAGTAACCAAAACAGTGTGGCACTGGCATAAAAACAGACACTCAGACCAATGGAACAGAATAGAGAACCCAGAAATCAACTCACATACTTACAGCCAACAGATATTTGACCAAGGCAACAGGAGCACACACTGGGGAAAGGGTAGACTCTTCAAAAAATAGTGCTGGGAAAATTGGACCTCCATATGTAGAAGACTGAAACTAGAGCTGTACCTCTCACCATATACCTAAATTAACACTAAATGGATTAAAGACTTATACATATAAGACCCAAAATTATAAAATTACTAAAATAAAACAGGGGAAACACTTCAGGAAGTAGGACTTGGCAAAGACTTTGTGAATAAAACCCTAAAAGCACAAGCAACAAAAGAAAATATAAACAAATGGGATTATATCAAACTAAAAAGCTTCTGCACAGCAAAAGAAACAATTAATAGAGTGAAAGGCAACCTGCAGAATGGGAGAAAATATTTACAAATTATGCATCTGACAAGGCATTAATATCCAGAATATACAAGGAACTCAAACAACTCAATATTAAAAAAACAAGTAACCCAATTAATAAATGGGCAAAGGAGCTGAATAGGCATTTCAAAAAGGAAGATATACAAATGGCCAACAATATGTGAAAAAATGTTCGATATCACTAAGCATCAGGGACATGGAAATCAAAACCACGTTGAGATATCATCTCACTCCAGTTAAACTGGCCAGTATCAAAGACAAATAATAAATTCTGGCTAAAATGTGAAGAAAGAGAAACCCTCCTACACTGTTGGTGGGACTGTAAATTAGTACAGCCAGTATGGAAAAAAATACTGAATTTCCTCAAACAACTACAGATAGAACTGCCATGTGATCCAGCAGTCCTGCTGCTGGGTATATACCCAAGGGAATGGAAATCATCATGTCGAAGGGACAGCTGCATTTCCATGTTTATTGAAGCTCTATTTACAATAAGAGTTGGAACCAACATAAATATCCATCAATAGAAGACTGGAAAAGGAAAATGTGGTACATATACATGATGGAATAGTACTCTGCCGTAAAAAGAAATGAAATTCTGCCATTCACAGAAACATGGATGAAATTAGAGAAAATTATGTTAAGTGAAATAAGCCAGGCCCAGAAAGAGAAGTACTGAGAAGTACTACTCCTCACTCATAAGTGGGAGCCGAAAAAAAAGAAAGAAAGAAAGATACAACAATCACAGTAATTTTTTGAACTTTCAAAAGGAGAGAATGGAACAACTGAGGCCACCAGAGGTGGGAAAGAGGGAGTGGGGGGGGTGGGGGTTAGGGAGAAATTGGTAAAGGGCCGCAAAAATGTTCGTATTGTGTAATGATAAAACGGAAAATAATTTAAAATTTTTTTAAAAATAAATTTAAAAAACAAATTAAATTTAAAATCTTTAATCTAAATATCTTAATTCTTTATGTCAATGCAACTTAAAACATCAAATCTATTGAAGATAATAATGGCAAGTTTTACTTGGTCATTTTTAAAATTTCATGTAGCTGATGTTCTTCATTACTTCAAACTCCTGATAAGTTGCACTTAACTACTATTATGGGTTTAATTGTGTTCCCCAAAAGTTATATGTTGAAGTCCTTACACCTGGTACCTTAGAATGTGACCTTATCTAGAAATAGGGTCATTGCAGATGTAATTAGTTAAGATGAGATCATACTGGAGGAAAGTAGTTCTCTAATAAAACATGACTGGTGTCCTTATAACAAGGGAAAATTTGAACACAGACAGGCAAACAGGAATAATGCTATGTGAAGATGAAGGCAGAGATCAGGACGACGCTTGTACAACACAAGGAATGACAAAAATTGCCAGAAAACCACCAGAAGGCTGGGCGAGAGGAATGGGGCAGATTTTCCATTTCAGCACTCAGAAGGAACCAATCTGGCTGACTACCTTGATTTCAGAATCTCAGCCTCCAGAACTATGGAAACAATAAACTTCTATTGTTTAAGATACCCAATCTGTGTTACTTTTATTACAGCGGACCTGGAGAACTAATACAAATGACTAGCGAATTACTTCTATGTATTTAACCAACATCTGCAAATGTAATGAACTAGATATAAATGTAAATTAGTTTTGCGTAAGTATACAAATAAAATTCTTCTACACATTTCAAATTAAAGCCTGACAGGGTCAATATGTCTATGTTTCTTATCTGTCATATTATTTCAAGTATTTTACATATTTTAATCAGCATAAACTTGCATTTATGATGATGATTAAAAATACAAATAACAAAATATTAATTTTATGAGATTATTTTACTTTACCAAATATTTACCTTTTTTCCCCAATCTTAAGTGTTTAAGCTTACTTAACCAAGTTGAGTGTCTTAGTTTGAGCTGCTATAACAAAATACCTGAAACTGGGTATTTTATAAATAGAAATTTATTTCTCACTGTTCTGGAGGCTGAGAAATTCAATATCAAGTCACCAGCAGGTTCAGTGTCTGGTAAGTGTCTCTGCTTCCAAGACGAAGCCTCGAATTTTGTTGTCCTTAAACGGCAGAAGAGACGGAAGGGCAAAAAGGGGATAATCAGTTCCCTCTATCCCTTTTATAAAAGCACTAATCCATTCATAAGGGCAGAGGCTTCATTACCTAATCACTTTCCAAAGGCCCCACCTCTTAATATTGTTGCATTGGGGACTAAGTTTCAAGATGAATTTTGAAGGAGCCTCAAACATTCAAACCATAGCAGGGAGCATATTTATTACCTCAGATGGGCTAAGTTATTATGACCTTTTTTATAACATTTAATTGTCTGAATTGATGAGATTTTGTACTCCCAATCTAGGGTCATAAATAAATGTTTTACTGCTCTTCGAGTTCTGAATCTTAATCTTCCCTCAGCCACTATTCTATTCTTCAGCCTTCAACCATTTTCTATAATAACTTGATTGACAATGGACTCCTATCTGATAAGACATGTAGTTTGCAAGAATTAGCTTGTTACCAGACAGGTTTGGGAGGACACCCATGAGGATACCTTGAGACCACCTGTCTCAGTCTTGGTCGGTTGAACATATACTCAATCACTTGACTAAATCCTGATTCACTGAGCAAGCCCAACCCTATCCATTGACTGGGAAAAGTCACCAGAGTAACCAAGACTCAACTTCTCTCTTCCCAGAGAATTTTATCCTGTCAGATGTGTTCGTTTTCAATTCTCAATTTAAAAGAATAATAATAATAATAATAATAATACAGAGACAATATCTGCAACAGAGGGACAGTGATCAGGGAGAGGGAAGGATGAGCTGATATGTGGGATAAGGCCATGGGGAGCCAATCATGTAGGGACTTGTATGCCAGTGTGAGGAGTTGGACTAGAGCCAACCAGCAGAGATGGGGAGAGGTTTAGACTGCGGGGGGAAGTGAACTGACAAAGTTTTAAAGGATCATGCTTCTGCTCTACTGCCCTGGACTAAGCCAGCTAGAGAGTTAGCAAAGGATGCACACTAGAGATGAGACATCATCACTGCAAAGCGAGGCACAGAATCCCGCAAGGAACTAATGTTCCCGAAGCTGAGGCTAGAATCCAATCTGAGGCTGACAAGGCATGAGGGGGATCCAAGAAGTGTTAGAGGTATTCATTTATTTTACAACTATATATTTAAAATACCCCCAATTCGTGTGATGGTGATTAAATGTTGACTTCTCATCCAAAAAATAGTATCCGTCCGTAGGGTTAACCTGAAAGACCTCGTGCAGCAGTGTGGAGTGTAGAAAAGTTTGATGACAAGGAAATTGAAATGACTAAGGCTTACATTAAGGTGATGGCAGAAAATAAGAAGGAATACGGATCAGAAGGCTTTTTAGAAGATAAAACTGATAAGCTGGAAAACAATTGCACTTAGGAGAGAGGCGGCATACCATGGGATAGTGGTTCTCAGACATTTTTTATGGCAACCCACATTAAGAAATGTGCTCCATATCAGAAGACCCCCTCCCCCATGCCTCCACACACACAAACATACACCTTAATGATGCAAAAGTTTTATAAAATAATACTTTACTATGTGCAGTGATCTGTACTATTTTTTATATACTATTGTTTCTATTTTCACTGCATGAATTGATATTACCACAATTGGAAAAATATTGATTGAGGGTAACTCCCAGCTTTCTAGCTTGGCAACAGAGAAAAATTCACAGATAGATCATCAAGACGGGTAATACATAAGAAGGAAGGAAGAGGACACTTGGAAGGGAAGAGTTCAACATTGGGCATGTTAAGGACTTTCACATACAATGCTCCATTTAATCTTTATAACCACCTAAATAGTTGTTATTTCAACTTTCAAAATGAAGAAATTAAGTCTCGTAAAAATTACTTTTCGAAAATTGTACAAGCAGAAAATGGAAAGTGGTTTTGAACCTCAATTTTTATTCTCCTGTTAAAATTAAGTATTTTGCAAGAATCTCTTTTAACTTAATATAAAACTTGTTTTATATCTGAAAAGCTAAAAATACAGGTAAATAGTGGTATTTACCTATATTCTGGTTGTCTCCCTAGTCTATTAGGAGCAGTGTTTTTTTAATTTAGTTTTATAAAATAAATTATTTTTCTAGTCTTTATTTGTGTAACAGCCACTCTTCACATGGAGATAACAAACCAAATTATAATTGTTTGTTCTGTAGATGAGCAGAGAATGAGAGACCTGAGCTATTTTTTCCCTGTATTGTCCATTTTCATAGAATTTTTTAAACTGCTAGAGACTGCAGAGATCATCTAGTGAAGACATCCAATTCCTTTACTTCACAGATGAGAAAACTGATCTCATCTACTTACTGGCAGAACTGAGTGTGTAGGAAACCCTAATAAATCATGTGTTCTGCCATTTAAAATTTTCAATTATTTTTTAACTCTCCTCTCAGCTCCCCTCTGCAAATATTATAGCTGCTCTTCCCAGAAAAATCATCTCCCAAGTGTCCAGATCACAAAATAGAACACAAAGAAAGATTCAAGCACAAGGAGGAGGAAAGGGTGGAGTTGTTAACATCCTCCTTCTTCCTCCAGTGGGTTGAAAGCTTTTTTTATTTTCTCACTCCTACTTCAGTACACACAGACTGAATTATCTATGTGTGGAGTCTACACTATTTTACCTCCAGTCTGAAAGAAATTAAAACATTATTTCTCTTTTTCCACATTTACGGTTAGGAACTAACATCTCAAAGACTTGCTTTTTCCTCCTCCTTCACTTCCCTGTTTTTCTTTTCCCTTCCTGCTTCAGGGATTGTTTGTGTATTTCAAACCCCAAATATGGGCAACTCTTTTTTAATCAGTGCAGTCAATGGAGTTAAATTATTTGTAACATAAAAACTGTCCTTATTCCTCAATATGTCCCAGGTGTCTGCAGAAGTTAGTTAACTGTATTAATCAGGGTTCACCAGAGCAGTAGGATGGAGATGATAGATTAGATAGATACGTACATGGATACATAGATAGAGCGAGAGAGAGATCTATATAGATATATTCATATCTATAGATACGGGGAGAGAGAGAGATTTTAAGAAACTGGCTCACACTATTATAGAAGCTGGCAAGTCCAAAATTCGCAGGCAGGCCCGCAGACTGGAAACTCAGGTAAGAGTCGAGGTTGCAGTTGAATCCAAATTCCACAGGACCACTGGCTGGAAACTCAGGCAGGATTTCTATGTTGCAGATTGGAGGAAAAATCCTTCTTTGAAAAATTTTGTTTGTGGCTCTTAAGGCCTCGATTTTATCCACATTTTGGAGAGTGATCTGTTTTACCCAAAGTCTACTGATTTAACTATTAATCACATCTAAAAAATAACTTCACTGCAGCATCTAGATTTATATCTGATCAAAGAACTGAGCACTACAGCCCAGCCAAGTTGACACATAAAATCAATCATTGCACCAGCTAACCCTAAGTTTGCTTCTCACAGCCAGAGTAATTATTTAATATTGTAATACAATGGAATTATATTAAGTTTTAAAATACATCACTGCAGGGTGACATGTAAAACCATTTAAATATTTTTAGTTGACATGAATGGCTAATTCTGGTATTATGTACCTAATTTTTATAAATAGTCACTTAATTTTATTTAAAAGAAAAGAAAAATTGATGGATGTTTTTGTTTTGGAATTTGGCAAGTTGAAGAGAGAGAGAAATGAATATGTTATTATGTACTAGTAGTCAACTCAATTTAGCATTTAATATTTGAAACCTTCAAAATCAAATGTATATAAAGAAACCAGAGAATTTAAATATTTAAATTCAGCATCAATACATCACGTGGGTTATATATTTTAAGTTATACCAAATAAACAAATTCTGGAAGAGAAAATAAAACTATTCCATATGACATATATTAGCATGTTGTTTTCAAGGAAACAGAACAGCATTTTCACCTAAATATACTTTGCAAAAACTTTCCCCCTTTCCCAAAGGAAAAAGTAGGAAAGCAAAATGTATCTAATTTCTATAACAGGCTCATAGTTACATAAGCTTGTATGATAAATCCTTTAGGTACTTTTCTCTTTTTTTAATAATTAGCAGTAACAGTATCCTCCCTCCCTCCTAGCTTTGACTTCTCTAGCATTTACATTCCCTCTGTGAGGCTCAGCTCAAGTTCACATGTAAAGTCAGCAGAAACTTGAAACTCTGCTGCTTAACACTACAGTTAATACAACTGTGCCTCACTCAGCATGAAATACATAGGAGGTGGCTATACCTCTTTTTATTAATTTATTTTTACATTTCCCCCGTTATTCTGAAACATTTCAAACATTTAGAAATAAGTTTGTACTCACCCCCAGATAATATTTTTTTTTTAACTGTTTCAGAACTTTTGCAAAGGAAAGAAAACTGGCAGATACAGAAAAAGCTCCCAGTTTTTTTTTTTTATCTGAATTCCCCTCTCCTTCTACCTGTCTCCCTCCCTCGCTAGAGATAAACAATATCTTCACAGAATGTAGGTCCTTCCTATCTTGGATTTTATTACTTTTACCACATATGTATACAGTCATCAAAATTATAGCATAGAAGGGGGACCTACAGAGTGCATGAAGGCAGGAGAAGCTACGATGAGAGAAAGAAAGGACCAGTCCAACCATTTTGAGCGCCGGCCACTTCAGGCCGGAGCTGGTGAGAGCACAGAGCAGGAGCTGGCAAAAGCCACAGCTATGTCCTTCATATGAAGTTGCTTGGAGGAGGCAGGGGAGAAGAGGGCCTTGGTGGACCCCAGGCCAGCAAGACCACTAACAGTGTTCCCTTAGACCCACATAGGAGTGAGAAGCCCAGACAACTGAAAAAAAGGAGCCGCTCAGAGGTTGGTGAGTCATCTCAAGAGACTGGTGCATGGCCCATCCCATGGGAAATGTTCAGAGTGTGGGCAGTGGGGGAGACAGACCCACTTGGGGAACACTGAGGCACAGCATGGACAGCTGTGCTGCCCCGCAAACAGCACAGAACCACTCAGTGGAGACTGGTCAGGAACATAGAACTGCAGGGGATGCAGTTTGCTGAAAAGACTCAGGCCCACACCAAAGTTTCCACATAACCCAGGTGTACTGGACCTTACAGGACCCAGAAGTGTGTACTAAAGGTCAAAAATTTAAACTTGAGGTGCACAAAAAGGCTTCCCCAGAGAATCAGCAGCAAAGCAGCAATGTAGCTCAACCACCGGGTTCAAGTGCTGGTCCCCACAGGAGGTTCCTGCATTTTAGAAGTAAGCAAAGGACAACAAATTGGTTCCAGTGCAGAGTTTAAGTGGTAGGAACAGTAAATAATCCAACACAGAAGTGAAAGAAGAAGCAAAATACCCATAGATCAGAAACAAAGTTTGATATTAACCAGTAAATATCTAACAACACCGAAGAATAACTATAAAACCAAGAAGGACCGGAAGCCCCCCGGGCTCCCAAGCCAGGGAGGGAAGGGCTATGGGCCTCAGCCATGTCCCCCAATGACTGTACCCAGCCCAGCAATGACCACCAGACTGCCGCTGAAAGTGCCCCAGAATCCTGAGTTGAGGCTGTGGGGGGCCAAGGGATTCAGCTACGCACCCCTGACATTCTCAACCAGATCAGTGACAACCACCAAGCTGCCTCTGGAAGTGCTCTGGGCTCCTGAGCTGGGTGGATTGGGGTCTGAGGGCCTCTGCCACACCCCCTCGACATCTACAACCAGCCCAGAGATGACCACCAAGCCACCACAGGAAGCACCCTGGGCTCCTGAGCCAGGGCAGTGGGGGGCTGAGAGCTTCAGCCACATCCCCCTGACATCTGCATCCAGCTCGGCAATGACCGAGCCACCACCGGTAGCCCTGCCAGAACAAGGGGGGTGCCACTGGCCTTTACTTCACCCCTCATTCTTCCTCCTCCCATCCTATTTCCCTCCCTCTTCCCCTCTCCACCTCCCCACAACTGCTCCACAACATCTTAGAATGTAAAAAAATAATAATATTTAATAAATAAATTTTAAAATATATTAATCAAGCGTGAAGATAGAATAAAAACATTTAAAATAGAAAAAGGCCTAATTTTACATTATTTTAAAATTTGTATAAATATTTATTTGTGCCTTAATTTTTAATTTAACCTTATATGCTTTCAAAATGTACCATATGTGACTCATGTAGACCTAGATCATTTACTTTAACTGCTGGACAGTAGTCTATTAAATAAATATACTAATTTTCTTAATCATTTCTTTATCAAAAAATATTTACATGGTTTCCCAATTTTTTTCTTTTAACAACAGTGCTACAAAAGGAATAATCTTGTACATGTCTTCTCATGTACACATACAAGAGTTTCTCTAGAGCATATACCTAGAAGTGGAATAGTCCACTTTGCTTGTTATTATCCAAGTATTTTCCAAAGTAGTTGACCAATTTGCACCACCATCCATCAACAGGGTGTGAGAGTTTGTTCTTCACACCTCCAAAAGCCGTGGATTGTCAGAGGTTTTAATTGTCAGTGGTCTGCCAATGGTGGATGTAAAGCGGTATTTCATTTTCCAACGCATGAGCATTCCCCCTCAACTATTCAGATTAAAGGTTTCTTCACTCATCTGCCACTCTAGCTTCCTCTTCATAGAATTTTCAATTATACTATTTACCCAATTTTCAATTATGTAATTTGTCTTATTCTTACTTATTTTCAGAATACTTTTTTTACTATAATGTCAATGTTTGTCATTATATATGTTGTAAATGGCATCTCTCAGATTTTTTTTTATTAACTTTCTTTGGGGTATTTTGTAGCACAGAGCTTTGCATTTTAAAAGTGTCAAGGTTATCAATGATTTCCTTTGACCTTTGTGCTTATTATGGTCCTGTTTAAAACAAGGTATTCTACTATATTTTCTTCCAAAAGTTTTAAAGATTTTTTTTCTCACATTTGAGTCTTTGAACTATTTAAGATTTTGTTTTAATGTGACATGAATTGCAAATTTTTAAATAAGTATAATTAACTTTACCCAGAACCATTTATTAAAAACTTTGTTTTGTCACACCTAACTAGTAATGACACCACTACTGAGTTTTTACATATGTATAAGTCTTTTTCTGGATTCTTTATTCCTTTCCATCTGTTGATTTGTCTAGCCCTCTACAGATAATAAGATAACTGAATACTTATAATTTTATAATTTGTCTTTTTATCTGCAAAGAATTTCCTCTCATTTCTTCTTCGAAACAGTCTTAGATATTACTGGCCTTTTTATGTTACATAGGAATTTTAGTATCAGCTTAATTGACATTGTGTAGGATTTATAAATTAATTAGGAGAGAATTTATTTCCTAACAGTATTAAGTCCTTCCACCAATTAACATCCAGTTTTTCAGCACTCTCTTATGCTCTCCAGTAAAGATATAGGTACCTTTCAGGTTTTTTCCTGTTATGAATTTGGTCTTCACTTCTATAATAGTTTAAGGATGTTGGGAATAATAGGAATATCAATGATTTTTGTACATTTATTCTGTATCCAGGAACATGCTGAACAATTATTAGTTCCAATAATTGTTTATATGCATCTCGGATTTTATATAAATATATATTATTACATCATCTGCAAATATTAAAAATTTAGTTTCTTCCTTTCCAATTCTGATTCCTTTTACTTATTTTATTGTCTTATTGTGCCAGTTACAATCTTCTATAAAATTCTTTTCTAGCTCACAATTTTAACAGAGATAGTGTAAAGTTTCGTAATTAATACTGTTTGCTATAGGTTTTTGGAAGGTACACTTTGAAAGGTGATCAAGTTCCTTTCTATTCCCAGTTATAAAGAGTTTTCATCAAGAATGAGAGCTGCCTTAACTGCATGAGTTTCTCCATCTATTAAATTGATCATATTTTTTTCTTTTTATCTGTTAATGTAGTAATATATTAAGATGTTTTTAAATATAATGTAAAATTATCTTTGAAATGCTAGAATATACACTCTTTGAGCATGATGCATTTTTCATACATTGCTAAATACAGTTAGCTAATACTTTACTTAGTATTTTTATATCTATACTAATAAGTAATACTGGACTAGAGTTTTCTTTTATGGACTGACCTTTTCAGATTTGGGTAACATAAAAATAAGAAAAGAATAGCTAACATTTATTTTCCACTTACTATGTGTCAGACACTGCTCTTAATGTCTTTTTTTTTTAAATATCATTTAATCTCAACAATTCTATGAAATAAGTTCTCTGGGCTTTATCCCCATTTGGCAAGTGAGAGTTCCAGGTATCTACCTAGGAATACAGAATCAGTAAGTGGCTGGACTGGAAATAGGAGAATTTTTCTCCCTTTTCTTCTCTCTAGAAAAATTTATGTTAGTAATCATCTATTTCCTAGTAGTTTGATAAAAGCATGTCACTAACTAGGACTCCTGCTTTTTTTTTTAAGGAGATTTTTAATCACTGATTGCATTTCTTTAATGTATATAAGTACCTTCAGTTTCAATATTTTCTTAGATCATTTTGATAAGTTATATTTCTCTAGAAAATTGTCCATATAATTACTATGGAAGAATAATTTAATTTGAAAATGTAGATTACCTCTGCTTTTTCTAAATTACAGTTGCTAGAGGTTTGTGTAACTTTTTAATCTTTCAAAGAATAAACTTTGTACTATGCTCATTCTCTTTATTGATTCATGGTTTTCTAGATTCATTTATTTCTGTTATCATTATTACTCTTTTCTGATTTCTTAAGATTTAGGATTTTTCTAAATTCTTCAGTTAACATTCTTGAGTTCAACATTTAGCTAATAAATTTCCAATCTTTTTTGCTAAAACAGACATTTAAGATTAAAATTTTCCCTGTAACATCATTTCTGCTTTAGTATATCAGTTGTGCTTTAATGTTTTTCAGATCTAAATTGTTCATAATTTTCAATATGATTTCTTCTTTAAGCTACAAACATTTGGAAGTGTTTTGTATTATTTTCTAATTTTATTATATTATTCTCAGAGCACATGGTTTATTTGTTACCAACTACTTTTTAAAGACTTTCTTTGTGGCCTAGTACATGAAGAATTTTTAAACATATTCTATGGATGGACTTCTGTTACTAGTCAAGATAAAGTAAGCCTGCTACAGTCTTTCTCTCTCAGTGATTACAATTTACAATTCTGGACAAAATGCTAGTACAACCACAGTATATGAGGACTCTGAAAAGTAAATAATAACAAGAAGATTTAGGAGAGAAGTGAAAATTTGACAAATGACTAATATGCCAATGGTGAGTTTCCTGAGATTCTTCTCCTCCAAGATCTTCTGGCTTTGACTTAAGGATAGACCAAATTAGAGAACTCTGCAACAGGAACAGACAGTAAAAACTTTGAGGAAAAAAACATTTTTTTTTTTTTGAACAGATTGAGAAACAGGTCCCCTGAGAGTCAGAGACTGGGAAATGGAGGTAAAATCGCGGTATATTTTCTCTCTTTTTTGTTTCCTAACTCTGCCCCAAGGCAGCTTCAGTGCCTGTGGAGGTGACAGCAGAGATGTAGGCTTATAAAACTCTGAGATACCCATCTCTCTGGATAGAGGAACCAAGAAGATGGGCCTCTGTGTGTAAAGAATGTGGGAGGAATCCATTTTTACTTTCTGTCTTTTCTTTCACTACTTCTCCCACAGAGTGTATCCAAAAGATAGTGGGAGACAACTTAGAGAGAAGACTCTCTTTCTGGGCAGAGGAACTGGGGAAAGAAGTTCCTGGGAGCCAGATAGAGTGAGGGAAAATTCCAAAAATAAAGAGAAATGAAGAAGGGAATTCCCAGGCTCGTCCTAAAACTCTGCCTGGATGGAACACATCCAAAGAAGCATAGCAAAGGCTTTGAGAATTGATAGGGAACCAGCTCCAAAGTCCCACCCTAATCTCCCATTGTCTCAGATAATATAGTTAAGGCTTAAAACCTGAACTGACATTGGAACCACTAACCACAAAAGGCAATATAGAACTCGTGGTCTGAACGTAACTGGGTTGATTGACTAGGAAACAAAAAAATTGACCTTCTTCAGTGGATTTTAACAAGATGTAGAGTCTCACGATACATAAGTCAAAACTTTGAGAATACAATCCAAAATTGCTCAACATAAAAATAACCAAGAAAATTAGATCAGCTTTCAGAGAAACAACAATCAACAGATGACAAATCCAAGATGACCCAGATGTTGGAATAAAGATTTTGAAGTAGCTATTACCATTCTCCATGAAGTAAAGGTGAAGACTCTTGAAATGAATGTAAATAAATAAGTTTCCTAATAGGGAAATAGAAACTATTAGAAAAAGAAAGGAAACAAAATGGAAATTTAAAAACTGAAAAACACAATACCTAAAATTTTTAAATTCTGTAGATAGGCTCAATAAAAGAATGGAGTTGACTGAGGGAAAAGTCAGTGAACTTAAAATTAGATCATTAAAATTATCCAGTGTAAATACCAGAGAGAAAAAGATTGAAAACAAAAATGACCAGAGCCTCTAGTGCCTCTGGACAGTATGATAATAATATCAAAGGACCTATTATTTGTGTCATTGAAGTCAATGAAGTAAAGGAAAAGGAGGTTGGTACAAAAAAGTTATTTGAAGACATGGTGGGTTAAAAAACTCCCAAGTTTTCTGAAAAACAAATATGTATTTAAAAAATCAAAGAAGCTCAGAAAACCCAAAACAGTTTAAACCCAAGGAAAGGACTTAAGGGAAAGGACTAGAGGGAAATTCGTAATTTTAAAAATGAGGAAAAAGTAAGAGAAGTAGTAAATATCTGAATAAATATAATTTGCTATTTTTCTCTTCTCATTTTATTAGAATACAAATATATCTGACTTTTAAAGCCAAAATTTATAATATTTTCTCAGAAGGTTTCAATGTATGTACATACAATACATATGATAGAGCAAGTAGAGAGAGCAAAGACATAGAAGACTTAAATAACACTATTAACCAAATTGACCTAATTGACATTTATAGAACACTCCACCCAATAATAACAGAATATACATTCTTTTCAAGTACATGTGGAACATTCACCAACATAGACCATTAAACAAACCTTAACAAGTTTAAAAGAATTCATATCATATAATTTATGTTCTCTAAACATCAGTAACAGAAAAATATTTGTAAAGTAACAAAATATTTGAAAATTAAATAACCCAAGGGACAAACAAAAAGTCTCATGGGAACCTGGAAAATATTTTGAGTTAAATGAAAACACAAATTAACAAAATAAGGAATAAAAGAGGGGATATTTCTACAGACTCCACAGATATCAAAAGGATAACAAGGAACTAGTACAAACAACTCTATGCCCATGATTTCAACAGCTTAAATAAGATAGATCATGTCCTTGAAGGACACAAATTACCAAAACTCACTCAATAAAAAATAGTCTATATCTATATTTATTAGAAAATTGAATTTTTAGTTTAAAAACCTCCAAACAAAGAAGCAAAACTTCTAGGCCCAGATGGTTTCACTGGTGAATTCTACCAAATATTTAACAAATAAATAATAACAATTTTACATAATCTCTTACAGAAACAGAAGGGGGAGGACCTGGGGGAGGCAGGGTGGAGACATTTCCCACTTCATGTTCTGACTCATGCCATGAAACCAGGATTACCTTAGTACCGAAAACAACCAAAGATATTACAAGAAAAAAAGAAAGTACAGAGCACTATATCTCATGAACATAAACATAAAAGATTCTCAACAAATTGAATCCAGTAGTATACAGAAAAGACAATGCAAAAATTAAAATCATGATGACATACCACTGTACATCTATTAGAATGCCTATAATAATAAGAAAACCAAAAACAAAAAAGCTGGCACTGCCAAATGCTAGCAAAAATGCAAAGCCACAGGAACCCTCATATGTAGCCAGGGGAATGCAAAGTGGCACAGCCACTCTAAAAAACAAGGCCATATAGACCAGACCTTCTCTGAGGAGAGTCACTGCAGTTTTCTGCTCCAAAAGTGCTTGGATGGAACCGGTACTTGTACCCAGTCCCAGCCAACCACTCAGAGTCAGTCCTTGGCCACCTCCTCATACTGCCCTCTGACTGCCAGGACTAAGAGGCCACCATCAACCACATCAACCTAGAAATCTAGCATTCTATGTCTACTTGTCCATATCTTTCTACTACAGCCACAATGATGTGGCTTTGAAGAACTTTGCTTTTCAAATACTTTTTTCATGAATCTCATGAGGAGAGGGAACATGGTAAGAAACTGATGAAGCTGTAGAAACAAAGAGGTGGTCAATCTTTCTTCAGGATATCAGGAAACCAGACCATGACAACTGGGGAGTGAGCTGAATGCAGTTCAGTGTGGGGTACACTTGGAAAAAAGTGTGAATCAGTCACTACTGGAACTGCACAAACTCGTCACTGTCAAAAATGACAATACCCACTTGTGTGACTCATTGAGATTCATTACCGGAATGAGCAGGTGAAATCCATCAAAGAATTGGGTGACCATATAACCAAGTGAAAGATGGGAGCCCCCAAAACTGGCAGAGCAGAATACCTCTTTGACAAGCATACCCTGGGAGACAATGATAAGAATAACTAAACTTTAGGCTAACTTCTCCATATCCATGGGGTGACTTCCCTGGTTACTAAGGCAGTGCATGCATGTTGGTGTTTCCTTTACCTTTTCTATGAGTTGTACCAAAACACCCACTTAAGTTCTTTCATTGGTACAATTACTTCAAACAAAAAAATTTGGTATTACCCACCCCCACAAAAAAATTTTTTTTTAAAAGAAAAGAATGCCTTATAAAGTTAAACATACACTTAACATTCAACCCAGCTATCTCACACTTTGGCATTTACCCAAGTGAAATGAAAACCTATATTCACAAAAATAACTACAGTAATTTTAAAATAATTTTATTACAGTCATCAGAAACCAAAAACAACACAAATGTCCCTCACCTGGAGAATAGATAAATAAATTGTGGTACATCCATACAGTGAAATTCTAGTCAGCAATAAAGAAGAGTGAACTATTGCTACATGCAAGAAATTGATGAATCGCAAATCCATTATACTAAGAGAAAGAAGCCTTTCTCTGAAGGCTATGTATTAAATAACTCAATATATATTAATTTCTAGAAAAGACAAAACTATAAGGATGGAGAACCAATCAGTGGTTGCCAGACATTAACAGTGGGAGAAACGTTGGACTACAAGGTGTAGAAGGAGGGAATTTTTTCTGGAGTGATGGAACTGTTCTGCATCTTGGTTGTGGTTGTGTATATACTACAGTATTCAAATGGCAAAATTCATAGAACTCTACACAGGAAAACCAAATTTTACTGTATATAAATGTAAAACTAAATTTAAAAACTATTCTGTGGGTGTTTGAAAATAATTTGTTTCCCCTATTTGTAGTGTGTAGCATTCTATATGCAATCTATCTTTTTCTAAAAAAGTAATTTCAAAGTCTCCCAGTACAATTGATAACTTGTCAGTTTCAACTTTAATACTTTGATTTTTGCTTTATACATCTTCCAAGTCATTATGTGTTTTTCAGTATATATACATTCAGAATTGTTATATATTTCTAGTGAATTATGCCATTGTTTTACCTTCAAATCTTTTTTTGATTCAAAGTCTATTTTGCCTTCAATTAATATCACAAAAACAGATTTAGTTGGGTTCATCTTTGCCTGCATATGTTTTTCCATTTCAGTATTTTCTTTTTTTTTTTAATTTTATTTTGTCGATATACAATGTGGTTGATTATTGTGGCCCATTATCAAAACCTCCCTCCCACCTCCCTCTCCTGCCTCCTTCCCAACAATGTCCTTTCTGTTTGCTTGTCGTATCAACTTCAAGTTGTTATGTCTTCTTATGGTCATGTTTAGACATATTTCTCATAAACAGCAGATAACTGGATTTTTAAATCCTGTGTGAAACGAACTATCTTTTAAGAGGTGAATTTAAACCATTAGCATTTATTATTATTACTGTCCACTTAGACTTGTATTTAATATCCCATTTTGTATTTTATCTTATTTCCCTTGTTTTTTATTTGCTTATATTCTTCCTCATTCCTTTATTAGAGCAATAGAGTCTCTTGTTGGTTTGTTTTACATTCTGTTATTCAACTTAGAGTGTTTATCCTTAAATATTTAACATGCAGTCTTGACCTAGCAGGGTGACAGTTTTGTTAGTGTCACTATCACTCTCCAGAAAAAACAAAGATTTGAGAAAGCCTTAACTCCAATCATTCCAATCATTTAGCTCTGATTTTTTCCATGCAAGCTGAGTCCCATCTTTTTTTGAAACACTCAATATTAGGTATTACCATTATTTTTATTATTGCTTTTAGCATTTAACACTTATTTAGATTCATCTACAGGTTAATCAGTTTCTTTGCAGACATATTAATCCAGAAGTTAATACATTTTTTTGGGTTCTTGCATACTATTCTGTGTTTCCTGTCCTTCATTTTTAAAGTGCATCATTTGATGTTTCTTTTAGTAAAGTTCTGTGAGTAATAATACTAATTATCATTTCAGTCCTAATTTTTCTGAGTATATTTTTATTTTGTTCCTATTCTTCTAAAACAAAACATTGTTTGTTCTTGGGTACCAGAAATGGATTCTAAGCCTCATGGGTGAGATAAAAGCGTTAAGCATCTTAAGTCTAAATGTACTCATTTTCCAGTTATTCACGTCACCCACCTTTGAAAGGCTCCCGCTGAAAGGCATTTCTCCTGCAACACCAATACTACCACTCTCATTCTTAATTCAATGTAACAGAAGAGTTTGGAAAACAGAAAGTTGATTTTTGTGGGGTGCACAATTCATAAAGAAAGGTTTTATTTCTCCTCACACGCCCTTCCATGTGGAAGAAAGGTAGCATTTTCCCTCCTGGAAGCTAGGAAAGGGAGAAACAAAGAGAATCACTAAAACAAATTAGGATTATCCAAACCACTTATTTCCCTCTAAATCAGGTTGGAGTATCTCACAGTTAAACTTAGCCAAACTATTTATTTGGCTAGGAGAGCCCAATGTGGGAAAAAAGGGTCAGGAGAAATCACACTAGCAGAAAAAAATGTCAGTAAAGCAGCTAACACTTCCATCGTTTGCCTTCACAGGGAGTCAGTTTCTCCTAATTTTCTAAAGCCCTCACTGCCCTGTACATGGAGCTGTGGGGCAATATGGCAAAAGCTAACAAGAAAAGGAAGGGGTTAAAATCAAAGCCAGATTTCCATATCAGAGACTCTCTGAAGAATCAGTTAATGTGTTCCACAGAAACAGCACCCATGTGTGGTTGCAGCTGTAGAAATGAACAGCTTGTCAGTCCCAGTTGGAGATGTACAGTTAGGCATCTCCATCTCCAGAAACCAATCAGGGGCAATTACTAAAAATACAATTTTAATACCCCAATGAGTTGTCTCTCCTCGATAAACCAATAAAACTGAAATAATATTTTGGTAAGATATACAATTACAAGTTTAAATTTTTGCTTCTACTGGTGCCCCACTTAATTTTTTTTAAATTTTATTTTAACATTTACTTGTACATATTTGTGGGGTACAGTGTGTTGTTTCAATGCATGTATATACTGCACAATGATTCACTTAGTGTAGATAGCCAGTTACTTTCTTAACTTAGGGTTGTTTCATGAATAATGTCAATGTCAAATATTGGCATTGGATTGGGTTTTCATTTTCTTTATGATAACTATTCACCACTTCCTTAGACTGGTAGCAAGTATAGCTAGTCCCCCTTTCACATATGGAGTGGCCTTTACAGGTTCTGTCTTTGCTGAAGACCTATTTCCAATCCCCATTTAGATGTTAAAATCCCAATTTTCAGTTTTTAAGGACTTTATACTATTTCCAGCTCTCTAACAATAGAATCTCATGACTTCAGCTTCTTCTCATGACACTGGCATGAAAATATCTCCTTATTCTGTCACTTGAGTAACTTCTATCTTTGAGTTAATTATATATTGAGAAAAATGTTTATATTTCTCCATCATTTCTATGCACTGTCAAAATGCCAAATGTTAAAGTATAACTTTTATCAGTTAATGTCACATATACTCCTTATATATCTTAAAACAATTCTATTTAAACAATGCATATTTGATTTTTTTATTAATGATCCAAAAACAATTGTTGAAATGTTTTCAAATTTTAGTCTCTGTCATCAATCTTTTTAAAGCAAATATCTAAGGAGAAAAAAATCACATTTTGGTGCTTCATGAAATTTATTAGTTAAAAAAAATTAAAATATCACTTGAAAACTTGTAAACATACACATGCATGTAAACCCATACACACACACACACAAGCTAAATTATAACTGATTTCAAGTACACCCTGGTTGTCTGGAAGATTGAGTCCCTGCTCTTCTTGCTAATCTTCACTGAATTTCTTAACTAAAGAAAATTAGAAAATGTCAATAGTAGCTAAAGTCATGTTCTCAACAAGCAGGTCTCAACTCCTGTTATTTCATCACTGGACTCCTCCCAAATAGAGTCATTTTGAAATCAACACAGAAAGTCACAGAAGACCAAATTTAGGTCATCTGACTCATTCCACTTGTGACTTAAAGCGCATTTAAGCCCACACTTCCAGAGGAGAAATTTAGTTATAAAGTATCGCAAATCAACTAATGTCACTTCTTTCAGTTTCTTTTAAGCTTTGAGTCGGAAAGGAAACAAGGTAGAAAAAGAAAAGAAAGAAGATTGAGTATTTTTAAACAGAAGACTTCCAAATTGCTGAAAATAACTACTTTTATATCACAAATTTGGAAATAATTTCAAAAGAAATGATCATATTATTTATATAAGCTTTACTGATAAGGTCACCTTTTAAATAAAATATTAAAATTCTATTCCTAAAACAAAAGGTAATACTTTTATTTATTAAAATTCCTTTCTCAATATTTCATGTTTGAGTTTGAAATACTATACACCCCAAAAGTTCTAAAACTGAAGTGTTAAACACCCAAAATGATTTATTCTTCCTTCTTTGGACACAACCTCATCTTCTTTTAAGTAATTGTGTTATTAGAAAACTATTGTTTTAATTAATTATATCTGTATTACACAAAAATATTGTAGTGAAAAGCGAGGTATTCAGTTAATCACTGATATAATTTATTAACAACATATATTTTCAAAAATGTGGTTAATAGATACTATCAAACATTTCTACCTTATATTCACAATATTGTTGAATATCAGTTCATGGCTTCATATGGGTTATTTGGGGACATAAAAGACAATTCTGAGAGGAACAAAGACTGTTCTCTATGTTTGCTGCACTACAAAACCACTGGTGTAGGGAGAAGGGATGAGCTTTGTTATTGAATTTGCTGCCACTAAAAACAGTAATATAACAATCAATTCTATTTGTTCATTTTACTCTTAAGCTCTTTTCCTCATGTTTTCTTTTCTCGTCTTTAACTCTGTAACCTCCTCATTCTATGGTATTTCTTTTCCTTCTTTTTTGTACTCTATATCTTTTCCTATTCAATACATTATTTTTGAAGGCTAGCTTAAAGACCAACACATTATAGTCTTGTAATAACAATCACTTTTCCAACAGATTTCTCTTCTTTTAAAAAATGTCACTTCCACTGAATGACTGATCATAGACATGCAAGTGCCAGTTCAGCTGTGCTTGGAGCAAAATTGATTAAGTTAGTCATCCTTTATCATGTATGTGTATCATTTTTTTGAAAAAACAAAAACTAAGTTTCATAGGTCTGTAAATATAAAGTCTTCTAAGGAGGACTGAAGTATTTTTTATAAAAATATAACTATGTATTTACCCCAAAAGATGATAGGTGCATATAAATAATATATCTTAGCTTCTCCATGATACTCTCTGAAGAGGCATTTTAAATGTTCTTTATTAATGGATGAGTAAGCAACACCCCTGTAGTGTGGGATGAAGAAAACAACCAGATACAGAATAGGCATATTTTTCCAGGGAAGGGCTATTAATGACAATGGGAGCCATTTATTGACAACTCATCATACCCCAGGCTCTTAGCTAAATAATATGATGCAATGCACACATTATTGCATCTCATCCTTCCAACCAATCTTTCAACTATAGGTATTTTTATCAAAATTTAATAGATGAGGAAACAGAACCACAGATGGGAAAATTCTCCATGATCACATAGCAATACGTGGAGATTGAAACACGGATCTGTCTGTCTCAAAAGACAATGCTCTTGACTACCAGGCAAACCACCTAGCAGCTATAAAATAAAGAACTAAATCCATTACACAAAAGGAAAAAGAAAAAGAAGCTATGTGAATCTAAATCACTCTGAAGACAAAAAAGCTAAAAAATAAATTAAAAAGTCCAAGAATGGTATAGAAATAATGTATCATTAAATTCTTGGCCAATGGCAAAGATAATTTGTATGGAAAACTAAAGCACAAATAACAATTAGAATTCTTTAGGAAAATGTAAAGCTTTCATTTTTAAGTGTCTTTTCTACATAATAAAATGATCACATTTGTCCATTTAAAATTCAAAAGTAACATTTACTCTTACATTAAACAAGAACAATTGGAAAGTTTACTAAACATTCAGGGCTCTAAACTCCAGGAATCTTCCCTTCATTCCTTGAGCACAATTTCAAAATTAGTTATGAGTTTTACATGTAAATTTAAAATCTGTAATTGTAAGGTATAAAGAACGGCTGATCAAATGTTACAGTTAATTTTAATTTCCTATATTTTGATCTGCTTTTTAAGAAAAGCAATATACCAATAACTTCAGTAAGACAGAATTGCAAAAATGTCCATGGGTGTTACTAACATATCAAAATAGGACTGATTTATTATCATGTAGGATATACAAACTAGTGAGAAGGAACATTTCCTATATATATTTATTTAACCGTAATCTAAGGGAGTCCTTATTTGGACCTTATTAAGGTTGAAACCATCCAAGGAACCTCAGAGTAACAATAGAAAGAATGGAACTCTTCCTTTAAAGATAATTTTCTCCCACCAGGAAATTAAATGTTTCTCCTGGCAGCAAGTAAAGTACACAGAGGAATGTAGACTCACACGTATACCTCTTCAAAGCTAATCACAAGCCAGGGTTACCCAAGGTTCAAACTACAGGGAGGGGCAGTCTCACCAGTACATATTATTTGAGCATATAAACCAACTTAGAAGCATTAGCCAGAAGACACTTGTTCTTTTAGGAGGGTTTTATGAAACAATTGAATTCAGTAAACTAGAACTAAAATGCCTTTATATTACTAAAGGAGTGGAGAGAACTAGCATTTGTCTTCAATATTTTGTGTGTTTAAGTTGTAAGGTATGAAGGGATGTATTTGACCCACAGTACATCAAAATATATGCAATAAGGACCCATCTACAGTGTTCTTCTAGGCAGAAGTGATTTTATGCAGAGGAAAGAGCAATGGATTTAGAATCAAAGAATCAGTGAGTGAATGTAGGGTCAGTCACTACTTGGCATGTCAACTTAAAAATGCTCTGTAACATTTCTGGGCCTCAGTTTCTTCAGCTGTAAAAACTGAGATTACAATAGCTTGCTTACAAGATTGCTGTGAGGACAGAATGAAATAATATATGTGAGAAGGCTCTATAAACTTTCTATGCACAAAGGTAAAATAGTATTATCAGTTGTATCTGTAAGTAAGAAAGGGCCATCGCTTAGTATTTAGCCATGTGGACACATGGAATTTGAGAAGGTACACATTATTGAAAATGCTTCTGTCTTCTCAGAGCTAACACTGGTAAATCAATGTCTCCTTGCTCCAGAATCCAGTGCAACTCAAGGCTGAACTAGCCTCAGTGACTAGTGAGCAAAGTGAGACTGGCACTAGAGAGACATCTAGTGTTTGAAGTAACAGAAGAATAGGTTTGGTGATGAAAATAAATTTTTAACAAAGGAATGAAATATTCCACTTTCAAAGAAAGCCATACAAAAATGAAATCAACATTGCAACAATGTTCCCACACCATTTCAAATCCTCCGGGAATTAAAATTTTTTATTTGAATTTTCAAATCATAAACAGACATTTTTAAGGCGATCCAAGAGTCCCTTTTTAAGATATTTACCACCTAACAAGGTAGAATTTGGAGCAAAGGTGAGAACCGAGAGGTCTGGAAAAAGGATAAATGAACAGCAGAGGGAAATTCTGCTAAGTGGAAATCAGTGAAGAAAAATAATTAGAGCTGCCTCTATGGAAAAGGTGAGGAAAGACTGGAAAGAAGACTGGACAAGAAAATTCTAGATTATTATAAGATTGCACCTGCTAAAAATGCAATTTGTTGAATGTCATTTAGCTAGCTCCACATAGAGTAATTCAGCTCATAGAGTTTAATAACTGCACATCAATAAATGCATTGTCACAGTTCAAATAGTTCACAGATATTCATTAGGTACTTATGATAAGTCAGGAACTTTCTAGATATTTGGAATGCATCAATTGACAAAATAAAGATCCCTGGCCTTCAAACTTACAGTCTAGATAAGAAGAAAGGTAATAAGAAAGTATATAGTATATCAAGAGGAAATAATTGTTATGGAAAATATAAGTAGACTAGGATAGAGGAGATGGGGAGTTCCTGGCAGAAAGAAAGGAGAACACAATTTTTGCTAAAGTAACTATATACCTAATCTACCCAACCAAAAATTGGAAAATGTAAATTAAGCCATTTTTAAGACAGATACTAATTATTTCCCCTCCCTCTATCAATACAATTTGATAGCCACCTTTCTATGTTAGCTATTCAAGGGTTTGTTTGGAATAAACTAAATAATTGTTTGGAATAAATAATAAATAATTGTTTGGAATAAACTAAATAATTGAAACAACCATACATATATGTAATTATTTATAGGAATTTTTCACATCTTAAAATTTTCACCGAACATTTCTTTAAATGTTTTTGTTTCAATGTATACACCTATCAAAGTTCGCTACCACCTGGAAGATTCCATAAGTGGTTTTTGGTGATAATAGTTATAATAAATCTGGAACTTCTTTTTTTATTTATATATTTAACAACTATGGATATATCTCTCTAAATATATGAACAAAATAAAATATTAATTAGCTGTTCTTTCCTAAATGCTAATAATCTCCACACTATAGTAATGATAAACATTAGAGACGAGGAAATTGAGACTATGAAACTTCAAGCAAGTTTCCCAACTAGGTAATGTTGGCTGGAATTCACTCTAAGTCTATTGTCTCCAAAACCTACACAATTAAACACTATGCTTCACTGGTATCTTGAAATGAAATAACCTGAGTATTTAAAGTACAATATCTAAAAGCTTGTACATAAAAACTAGCTTTGATTCTATGTCTATAAGAGTTACGAAAAATTGAAAAACAAGTCACAGTGCAAGTTGGAAAGGTTTGTCGCTAGGTAAAGAGCTCCTAATTTTCAGGGACAGATATTTCATGTAGACAGGCAATAAATGTCTGGAATATTGAATAAAGTGATGCATCAAAGAGCAAATTTATAATCTCAACCTCTCAGGGACAAAGTGACACAGTGGAAAGAGCACCATATTCAAAATCAGAGAAGCCTTCTAAGTTACAGAACTAAAACTCCATTTGCCTCTATTTCTTCAGGGAATAATAAAACCTATCTCATATTTTGTCAAAAGGATTAAGTGACACAATGTGCATAAAGTTGCTGACATTCAGAACATGCTTTAAGAGTATTGTTATTTCTAAAATGACCTTCAAAAATAAATATGGCAAAATGTTATTCTAAATATTAAACATTAAGTTTCGTAAAACATGCAAAGTTTTTTTAGGACATACATATGTTTTTAACTCTTACATGCATATATAAATTGAAATTGGATTAGTGAATTTTCTCTTATCATGTGTAATTTTAATAATCTATGTCCACAGCTTTAACGGCCTACCTATGTTAATAAACTACAAAGGCAAACTTAGCTAATAAGCAAATTTATACACATTTTCATCTATATATACAGTCAATATGGTAAAAGCTCATGAAATACATTGATTTAAATGGTCATATATTTACAGTAAATTTTTTCAAATACATCTTTCCTTTTAAAAATTATTTTGTGAAAACTTTTGATCTGCAGAAAAATGTTTTCTGAAACACAAGATGTTCACCAATTCTACCTTTCATACCAGAATCCCAATCATAAGCTAAAAGTATCCCCCAATCCTTTAGTCCAACCACCATATTTTACTAAGAATGAAACATAGACCTAAAATTAAATAACTTGCCCAAGGTTTTATGTGTTTCTGATTCTAGACCTAGGGTCATTTTAATCAAATAATCTTCCTCCCTCCTTAGATGCCTTTAAAAAAAATAATTATAGACTCACTGGAACATGAAAAAAACAAGAGTACACAGAGAACCATGTACCTTTCCCTCAGCTGTCCCCAATGGTGCATCTTCTATAACTATAGAACAATATCAAAACTAGGAAAATAGCATTGGTACAACATTGTTAACTAGACTATAGACATTCAGTTTCACCATTTTTTACATGCATTCATTTCTCTGTGTGCATGTGTGTGTGTGTGTGCGTGTGTGTGCATGTGTGCGTGTGTGTGTGTGCGTGTGTGTGTGTGCATGTGTGTGTGTGTGTGTGTGTGTGTGTGTGTGTGTTTCCATGCAATTCTATCTAACATGTAAAAGATGCTTTGGCTAAGGCAACTAACGGGAGGGAGTGCAGATAGCTGAATGACACACAGTGCCAGAATGACTGGACTGTTTGTTTTCTTAAGTTTTCGTGTCTTATAAATCAAGTTCTTCTGGATTTGACATGTCTTTTCATCTCTGATTGGATAAGGCTAAGCAAATAACTAAACTAAAGCTTTCGAATGTCAACTTTCCATTCTATGAATAAGGAAATTAAAGCAAATGGGCTAAGGTTAATTAGTAGAAAATTTGTCACATTATTTGAGGCTATCATGTTTATTATGCAAAGGAAAGAAATTAGAAGACAACATCCTAACACATACTTATAACTCCAAAATGAGGCCTGTGCTTCAGGATTTTGTGGAAAGCACACTGGCCACTTATGACCTGAGATCTACTTTGTACAGCATAAGAAAAAAGGTGGGTCATGGGTGGCCTTACGTGTTATACTTTATATACTTGACAGTTTCCCCTGTGAAGGGAAACAGATGTGTCATAAGGAGACTAAGTCGATCTATGTTTGGCTCTATCTATAAATATCCAAGCTGATTTTATAAAGGCATGTTGATAATAAAATATTTACTGCCTCCTACAAACATGAAAGAAAAGAGGATTATTCTGAGAAATGTATTTTCACAGATTTGATCAAATGTTTAAATATTTTATTATTTGGTAATTATTTACAGAAAGGATTTCTTAGATTTTTCCTTTTCTAGACACATCTACATTCCAGATAATGAATTAACATCCAAACTGAAGATTAAAATTTCATATTACCCATAAATATTATCCATAAATATTTAATGTAAAAAAAGCCACTGGTATTTTACGTCATCTTCTCAAAGATTTAAGAACTACTAAATCACAATGAATACAGTTTAGTGAATTGTGGGGTTAAGGCTTGAAGGCAGTGATCTAAAAGCACTTTTGAGACTTTATCTTATTGAATCTACTTTAAGGGGAGGTACTAAGATAATTAATTACATAACTAGCTTGTTAAAATAAAAATTTTCACTGTTTTTAATAACTGACAATTTTTATGAATATTTAATTTAAAATAAATTAAGGAAATGCAAGTGAAAAGAAACTTTAGAAAAATTTGTACCATCAAACAAAGGGGAAAAATTGATAAATGTAGGTTTTGGACAAATAATTTATTTCATTAACATTAATAACAAGTCAATAAAAAACTTACTATACTATTCAGCGAGAAAATGGTTTCACCACAAAAGATATTTTCTCCCAAGTTTTGCAATTTAGAAAGGAAAGCTATTAGCGATTTGTGTTTTTTAAAACTTCCATTCATTCCTCTATACTTTCCTTAATTCAAAAAATATGTATTGCGCACCTAATGCAAGCTAGGTATTGGCTTCTTTCAAGAAAACCTCAATCTAGCAGGCAAGCAAGAAAGAAAACAAGAAATCACAATATAGAGTTTTACAGCATTAAAATAAACATTTATTTTCAATTGTGACCTTAATATTTTCTCTCAAGTACTTGAGATTACTAATAACCCAATTTTTCAAATTCCCTGGAACTCCTGTACCTTTAAGAGCATAGTGCTTTCAAACAAGTTTTTATTTTATGTATGATCTTGTAACAGCTGTGAAATTTCCCAGAAATTATTTCTATTATTCAATACATATTTATCAATTGTAATTAGTTGATATATAAGAATTTGAAATACTCTTACACTATGTTCCAAAAATGGCTTTAAGATACTAAAAGCCCATACACTTTTTTGTTTCCTACTTTCCAAAGACTTTATTTTCCCTGTATTTTTTCTGTTAACATTCTATCTTAATAGCAGCAAGGAAGAAATTTCCCCTATAGGACATTCCCCCCCATTTTATGTCTTCAACTCTGTCTTTCAAAACGCTTTAGTCTGAGTGTGGAGAGAATATGAACCCTTAGTCTGAGTGTGGAGAGGATATTTGATACATATTAAAAATGATATCAAAGACATACCATAGTTATATATGTGTGAAGAGCACATTTAAATACTCCTTTTGAATTTGAAAAGCAGACACTTTGTCTTAGATCAGAGCCTCCATTGTTAGTATCTGTGACTTCATGCCAGATGGCGAGAGGGTGATAAATAGAAAGGGAGATAAATCCAAACCGTTAAACACATAAAAATCTTCCCCATCGCCATCTGACCTAACTCATCTGTTCTGAGAATACTGACACTGACTCAGTACTGAGTCACTAATCCAACTGGAAAGCACATCCTTGCATACAGACATGACTCTAAATGACATAAGAATGGAAGGATATGGTCATTCCATTTAAAGGCTTTATGCATTGAAATTTCTGCTCTGATGAGCTGGAGATGAAAGATCTTAAAAATCCGAAATATTATAAACCCATAATTTATCAGGTGATCCACAGTCCCTTAAACACCCTGCTTGTGTTTCTTCTGACCTTAAAAAATCTAAGGCTACATTTTTTCCTGTTTCTTGATGTTGCCTTTAACCTAATTGACAATGACTACCCGATGGTGTTTTCTACTTAATTTCTTGCTTTTGTCTCCTAACAATTCAAGTATGACTCTCTGATCTTGTTATTTATTTTTGGAGCCATTTCTCTTAAATATTCACCTATTTACCTTAATTATTAAGCCATTTTACCTTAAATATTCACATTCATTTTAAGCATATATTTTCATGTTTATGATTCTTTAGATTCTACCTTGTGCCTAAAAATGTATATTGCCTGACTGGCTTCTTTCATATATATTCTCTTAACTGCCAACCTACTGGCTCTACATGTGATGCAGGAAATTATTATTACGTCTTGTCTTCTGTTAGCTCACACAATACTAATATACAGAATTCCTTCCTTAGGTAGCTGCCAATACATTATTGAAGATAGATGGAAATCATTAAAGAAAACATACTTTAAAATATAATTTTAGATAGCATTTCAGTTCATCTGCAGAACAAATAACATTGAACACATTTTTAAAAAGTGGGGTAAATGATAAGTCTAAATATTAGTAATTGTATTAAGATCAGGGTTGAAGAAGGAAATATAATCCAATATCTGAAGAAGAGCAAAAAAAATTATGTTCAGACCGTGAAAACTTATGCTGAGAAAGTTATGAAGTTTAATCTGCTCAGTGTGTTTTTCCCTGATATAGACAAAGTCCCTAGAATAGGGCTTGGAATAGTATATACACTCAGTAAATATTTGTCTAATGAACAAATAAATCATCAAAACACTACATTTACATGTTAATAATAAGCTAATTAAAGTTTTGTTTGGGTAGCTTGAGCTTTGCTTCCTTCTTCTGAGGAGTCTGTTTATTACTATCTCTAAACACCATTGCAAAAATAATCTCTTAGAACCAGATCGTCTAGCCATAAAATTATTTTTGTTTAATATTTTTAGAATCTAAATTTTGCTTAAGGAGTCATGATGTTATCATTATTCTGCTCTGAAGAAATGTCATTAATTGTGACTAATACTGACCTTTCAACTTTTGACTTTGTAAATAAGACATTTTTAGTAATTTTATTTCTTGCTAGAATGGGTTATGCTTCATGTATTTTTTTTCTACTTGGCCAGCATAATGAACTTGAACATTAATATGTTTCTTTAATTATTTACTTTGTTGTTCTGCATTAGAGGACTTTGAAGCCTAAAACCACTGTTAATTTTTCAAACCACTAGGAGAGAAAAGTATTCAGCCACAATTTTTCAAAATTTACATTTCACCATTAGAGGAGACAGAGAGAAAGAGAGAGAATCTGGACTCTAAGCCAAGGTACTGAATGGTTTTAAGTTATCTAAACAACTGTAGAGTATAAAAATTTACTGTAAAATTCATGATTGAGATCATAATATGACATACCTTCTTAATGAAATCATTTGTTTCTTGAACAATTCCTTTCCCCTATCTACTTTTTATTCTCAGTACTAAATGCAAATCTTCTATCCTTCCTCTATGCCCCTAACATTAATTTTCCTGTTCTCCACCCTAACAAAATCCAAAATGGCAATTAAGGATAAACACGAAGGTAAGGAAAACCATTACAGGTGATTTACCCCCACTTAAATATCTCATCCAGGTGGAGTATTCTTATCAGCTTAATATTTTCTAAATATAAAGATAAACTAATTAAGATTTTCCTACTGGAGATCCCCCAGCTAGTATACAAAAAGAGAGAGAGAGAAAGACAGCATGATTTCCATTGATGCATAGCTGTTTCTGTAATGTTTGCTAAATTACTAAAAGGTTACAGGAGCCATGTAAAATATTTTTCTTCAGGAAAAGAAAATAGAAGAATTAGAGCTCAGTTATGCAAAAGGAGATTTTCCTAGGTATGATACCAAGACAGAAACCATAAAAGTAAACGGCGGTAGATGAGATTTTGCATGCATTTAAAATTTCAGGGCAGGTAAAATAAATTAATTAATTAGGCCAAAAAGGACATATCTGCCATTCTGTCATTTAATATTGATGGGTATATAAATTGTACCAACTTTTCTGGAGTACTTTTTGATTATATTTATAAAATTATAGATTCAGGTATAGATAATGATATAAAGCTAAATAAATATTTAAACTATGTTTACTCTGTGCGCCCAGAACTTCCATTTCCAGGAATTTATCTTAATGATATAATAAAACTAGCAAGAAAAGATATGTACATGGAAGAAAAATTTATTTTTTAAAGCTAAACCAGAGTATTTCAAATTAACTCTTTATTGTTTTTTTTAAAAATGCTAAATAATTACATTTATTTTATTTTATTTATGTTTTATTGAAACATAATTGATTACATATATATTAGGGGTACAGAATTGAATACCAGTGTCTATATACAATATGTAATGATCACATGAGGATAATTAGTGTATTCACCATTACAAAACATGATCATTGTTTGTGACTTGTAACCAATTTCTCACTAACTCCCTCATCCCTTTCTCACCTCTAGTAACAATGGTTCTGTTCTCTCCTTTTGAAAGTTCAATATATTATTGTGATTGCTGCTTTTTTTCTTTTTATTTATTTATTTATTTATTTATTTATTTTTAGCTCCCACTTATGAGTGAGGACATGTGGAAAGCCATCTGGTCCTGGGCTTTTCTTTCTTGGGAGACTGCTGATTACTACTTCAATCTCGTGATTGTTGTTGGTCTGTTCAGGTTTTCTGTTTCTTTCTGGTTCAGCCTTGTTGGTTTGTATGTGTCCAAAAACGTATCCATTTCTTCAAGGTTTTTAAATTTGTTAGCATACAGTTGTTCATAGTGGTCTCTAATGATTCTTCGTATTTCTGTGGTATCACTTAAATTGCCTCCTTTTTCATTTCTGATTTTTGATATTTGGGTATTCTCTCCATTTCTTTTTTTTTTTTTTTTTTTAGTTAGTCTAGCTAATGGTCTATTTTATCTTCTCAAAAAAATAACTTTTTGTTTTATTGATCTTTGATATATATATATTTTTTTTTTTTTTTTTTTTTGGTCTCCATTTAATCCTGCTCTGATCTTAATTCTTTCTTTCCATCTACTAATTTTGGGATTGGATTGTTCTTGTTTTTCTCATTCTTTGGGGTGTAATGTTAGGTTGTTTATTTCAAGTCTTTCTATTCTTTTGATGTAAGCATTTACTGCAGTAAACTTCCCTCTTAGTACTGCTTTTGCTGTATCCCACAGGTTTTAGTATGATGTGTCTTTATTTTCATTAGTTTCAAGGAATGTTTTGATTTCCTGTTTAATTTCTTCTTTGACCCATAGGTCGTTCAGGAGCATGTTGTTTAATTTCTATACCACCCTGAATGTGCCTGATCTCATCAGAAGAAAAATTTATATCAGGAAAAATTAAATTAACCTAAATATCCAACAAAAAAGGGTAATTTAAGTAAACATTGAACATCATTATCTACACTGAACAATAATGCCATTATTAAAATATTGATGTAGTTTAATGTTTTTATGCATCTATATCATATGGTTTCATTTTTTAAAGTTCTAAAACAATATATGTAAAATTGTACCATTTCAGTTCATTTTACAATATTTATGTGTTTGTAAATATGCATGTACATCTATAATAAAGTTACTTTGGAAAAGTGAAGTTTCAAGATACGAATAATGTTTATGTCTGATTTCAAGGTTGATTAGTGATTATTTTCTTTCTTACGCTTTCCTGAAAGTCTAATTTTTTTCAAGAAAAAACAAATTTAACACAAGGAAAATATTTGAACAAATGCAAGCAAGGTCGATGTTTTTGAAAACAAATGTTCTTATATTGGATTATATATCCAAGTTCTTATCCTTTCTAATATTTTATCAGTCCACGATAATTAAAATATCTTACCATTTATTTATCAAGAGTTGATTATAACATACCTTCATTTTGGAATTGCAACACCTAAAATTCATGTTTTATTAAAAGGTAAACATACAGATATAAGTTTTTTTGATATTTGAATTTCTTAGTTAATGAGGCAAGTTCTTCAAATCACATGCTATAAAACATCTTTTTTCTCTTGTTTCCCTTCTGTTGTCTTTTTCTTCTTGAATATCCTATGACTCTCCCATTATTATCTCATGGTTTCATTAACTCCTCAATAAATCTCTAAATTTATGGCATACAAAGATTCCTAAAATTGTGACATTTTTATGCTAACAAATCGAGGACAATAAAATACTTAGCAATTGTATATTTCTGTAGAATACAGAAATGTAACGATGTAGTACAATGTTACTAAGTAACATTTGTACTTTCTCTTTAAATACCATTCAAATTATTATGTACTTTTTTATAATGATAATGTATTTCTCTAGAGTAATTTCTAAAGTCTTTATATCTAGTAATAAAACATGCTCGCAGATTATGGTATAGCTCTTATTTATTGCAAGCTTCTTAATCAAAAATTACAACATTACAATTACCAGTTCTTGATTATAATAGCTAGACATTTACTAAATACCAAATGATACACATTCATTCTGACATTTAATCTTTCCACCCCATCTTAAAGATTAAGAAACCGAGGTTCAGAAGAACTTCATAATTGGCTCAAATTGGATAGTGGAAAAATAAAAAGGTCATATGTGAGGTTACATAGTATATTATGTCATTGTTTTGGGAAGGAATATTATATGCCAAGTTTCTGTAATAAAAATCATCAGAATTCCCTTTAGGACTCTAGTTGGGAATAAAGGGAAATGTTAAATGTTCAAATTTAAAAATTTTATGCAAAGTAATGTACAGTAGGCAGACCATTCCTAACAGCTCTGCTCTCTTTCTGAGTAAAACCCTGACAGAGAATAATCTTTACTCACAAAATAAGTGTTGGTAATCATAAATTAACCCACATCTTAAAACAGGAATAAAAAGTCCAGAATGGTTTGCTTTCTCTTACCAACAGCACCAGCAAGGCTGTCAAGATTAGTGATAAAAGGGTATGGATCTACCTGAAAATCCAAGGAGTCAGGCATGCCTGTGAACTGTTAGGCTTCAAACAACATCAAATTCATGTATTTTACTTTCTTTAGAAAACTAGTTGAGTAGGTTACAACCCAGTGGGATATGGAATTAAGTAAGTTGCACAGAAAGATTTTCACAGACCCAAAATATGTCCCATGGACACAGTCCATAAATTAGAGTCTTATTTGGATTGGCAGGTTCCTCTTCCATAATGAATTAGTCTTCTGTGAGAATAATTCTGTCAGTTATTCCTTCTAAATTTCAATAACTTAATGCATGGCTGAGATAAGAAACACCTGGGAAATAAGAGTATGATGAAACAGGGAACAACATGGGTATAATTGAGAACAGGTGATAAGAAAAGAAGATATCAGTGATCAAAATAGTAAATTTTAAAGAGCTAAAGAATTTGACTGCGGGGTGGAGGGGTAGGTCCAGAAATGGAGAGGTCCTGAAGATAAGAGAAATTGTACCAAAGTCAAATTTTTCCAACATGGCTAGTTCCCTGGTGGCAGTTCTCTCATCTTACCCCAACCTCAACACACCCCCAACTCTCTCCCCCAATTGTTTATCTTCTCAGAGTTTTTGCAACTCATCAATCTATATCTCCTCTCCCACTAAGTAGTAGATAATATTTAGTTTTTATTTTAGTCAATGGCAAAACCATCATTTGATATCTTTGAATTGCAGCCTTGTCCACAAGTAGGAGCTAGGGCACTGCGATAGTCAGGGTGGGATAACCAGGATCCTGGTAGAGTTAAGGGAGGAGCACTTACTCCCCAGACAGCCATACTGCCCAAGCCACAGTTGGAGGTGACTAAGAGCAAAGGCCCCAGAAAGAAGCGGAGCAAAAGCCAAGCAGACTATCTGAAAGAGACATTAGTCCTACTGAGATGGGGAAAAAAACTTCATATAAGTCAGTGAAAAGGAAATAGCCTGAGGCACCCAAGGAAATCAAAAAGGTTCACAGTGGAAAGTGATCCAGGGACAGAGCTTTGAGATAGACCCTGAAATAAAAAGAGATGACAAGGCAAAGAGGAGCCATGTTGGTCTGGCCACTTAATTACACTTAGTCACTTTCTATCGCATCATTTTTGCTTTGCTTCTTCCATTAGACTGCCAGAGAATAAAGCATATTTTGTCCTTATGATCTAAATTATCTAATGAAGTACCTTATGTATAGTAAGTATCCAATTAGTCTTTGATTTATTAAAAAGTGGCTGATGAACACATATATGTAATCTAACTGTAGCATATATTCCCCTCAAAAAGGTGCAGGGAACTTTTATTTACCACAAAATCTAAGACTATATATAGGAACACAACCTAGTCCAACAAAAATTTTTAAGTACATGCTAAAATATGAAAAAAAAATGTTATTTGTCATGCATGACTGAGCTGTCAGAAAAGTAAGACATTTCTGAGGGTACAAAAATAATTAAAAACCACAAATCTAAAGTTTGAGCTTTTTAGCCAGAGCTTGCCCTGTTGGTACCTAATGTCATACAGCCTGGATTTTCAAGAGCCATGCACTAGACTGGAAACAAAGTCTGGGCCTAGAAAATGAGGTCAGTTTGGAGATTCTTCTTAAAGCAAGAACCCAGAAGCAATAGCCTCACTGCACTCACTGAGCAACTCAAGAGTGATATTCAAAATACGTAGCAACCTATACAGTAATATAATTAATATATAACTCCATATAAAAGTAAACATTTAAATTATAATCCCTTTTATTCTCTTAGTAATCTAAACCATGTATTAAATACCTCATGATATAAGTCATGACACAAATGGTTCATTAAATATTCCAGTAATTTACAGTGTGTTGATTTTTTTAAAGAATTGCTGTAAACTTATATTTGTGTAACTTTTTGTTTGACTGTCTCCCACTAGTTAAGTGATGCCCTGTTTGAAACATCATTCAACATAGGGAACCATAATAAACTCTTTTAAAAAATTCAACATCAAATTGACAGAATACAGGCAATACTCTTAGTAAAATTAATATTGTTCATAATAACAAATACTAACATTTTTACAATTTATAACTCCCTATTCAATTAATATGTGGAAATTATTTATTGGATCACATTTAATTAGAGCGCACCTAATCCTTCAAGTCACATAAGAGATGATACATGACGGCATTTGAAAGGATGGGTTCTGTTACCAGGATGTCTGATTCAAATCTCAGGTCTGTCATTTAGGTGTTGGAAACCCTCTTTGTGCCTCATTTATCTCATATATTATGATTATAGAATATTCATAAATTAATACCCATTTCAAACAGTTTCTGGAACAGAACAAGAGCTATGTGTATCTTTCATTTCTTAATAAAACTAATGCTGTGAAGAAAACATAAAAATGGCCAAGAGGTATATGAAAAGGTGCTCAGCATCACTAATCATAAGGCAAATGCAAATTAAAGCCACTGTGAGATATCACCTCAAACCCTCAAGGATGGCAATTATCAAAAAGACAAGAGATAGAAAATTTTGGCAAGGGTGTGGAGAAAAGGGACCCCTAGTACACTGTTGGTGGGAATGCAGATTGGTACAACCATTATGGAAAACAGTATGGAGGTTCTTAAAGAAATTAAAAATAGAACTACCATATGACACACAGAAATCCCTATCCTGGGTTTTTACCTAAAGGAGATGAAATGACCACCTTGTAAAGATATCTGCATTCTCATATTCATTATAGCATTATTCACAATAGTTAAGAGATTGAAACAACCAAACGCTCATTAACAGATGAATGGATAAAGAAAATGTGATATAATATATACAGTGGAATGTTATTCTACCTTAAAAAAGAAGGAGATCCTGCCATTTGCTACAACATGGATGAATCTGGAAGTCATTAAGCTAAGTGAAATAAGCCAGACACAGAAAGAAAAATATTGCATCGTCTCACTTATATGTGGAATATTTTTTTAAAGAGCTCAAATACACAGAGATAGAAAATGAAACAGTGGTTACAGGATTGGGGAGTACATGTAGGTCAAAGTATACAAAGTACACAAAGTACCAGATACGTAGGATGAACAAGTCTATAGATCTAATGTACAGCACGAAGTCTGAAGTTCATAAAATTGAACTGTTTTAAGAATTTTTGTTAAATAAGTAAATTTTAGCTGTTTCTGTCACACACAAAAACAGTAACTATGTGAGATGATAGATATATTAATCTGTTTCATTATTATATAACTATTTTACTATCTATATGTATCCCATAACATCATGTTGTAAATCTGAAATATACACACAAAAATTTTTTTGTAAAAAAGCTAATGCTGTAAATGAATTTAACAAACTCCTCTCATGAATGTAGATGAAATTAAATATGGTGGAAAAGAAAGGAAACCAGCCCAAGCCCCTTTCTTCCCCTGCTGCCTCCTTCCCATTGCAAAGTGCACACCATGCCAGCAGAGCCCAGAGGGCCCTCCCAGTGCATGCCTTAGCCCTGCTACTGCCCACCCTCTCTTTACTCTCTTCTTAGATCCTTTATGGCAGTATTCCCAATGTGGCTAAGGTTCCAATAAGTGGCCACATGAGAGCAACTCTGGTGATTGCTAGCTGTCAATGGGTAGCCACAGCCTTGGAGTCCAAATAGCACCAGACATTTGTCTTTTGGAAGGCCAAGGCTATCATCAGGGATGCCATCTGCCCAAGAAAAATCAGCCTAGCTTTGGTCTGAGGAACATTTGGGAATGAGGAATAGCATGCTGGAACCATGGCTAACTATTAATGCAGGTAGTGCTTAGGTGGCACATGGGCCATCTTTTTAGGTCTCCAGTAGAAACCAGTGGCATAACCTAGCAAGTAGAACGTTGAGGATCTGACCATCATGGATAACAATCAACCATAATGGATGCTGACTCAACACAGAAGCAGGCTATGAGCAAGGAACTTCTAAAGCGGATGCTTCCGGAAGAAGTAAAATAGTCCTAGAAAGAAGGTTGTAATGCAAGAATGGATAAAGAGCTAAAAAAATAGAAAATATTTGGGTAAATCTAAATAAACATTGTCTAAAACAATAATAATAATGTCCAATTTGTGGTATTAAAGAAAGCAGCCTAGAAATAAAATAATGGATAATCACAGTATACCATTCAGAAGAAGAATTATGAAAGCTGAAGAACTGTAAAACTCTTAAATTTGGCTTGAGAAGAATGGAAATATTTATTGAATTTATAGTTTATTAAGTAAGATTTGTATATTAAAATTTCCATAGTAGCCTCTAGGGGATTAGAAAGAGAACATAAAAAGTCAGAACTGGTAAAAAGAAGAAAAGAAAATGGCGGGGAAATCTTAGTCTTTTCATTATAGGCAATTTTTTTAAAAAAGGAAGACAAAAGAGAGGAAAAAGGAAGGATAGAAAAATCAGGACGAAGAGAAAGTGAAAAATAGAATAATAAAAATAAAATTAAACACATCTGCATCTGCAATTAAAATAAAATCAGATAGATTCAGTTACGGTGCTACACATGTCCAGTTGTATTCTTTTCCTTTTCATTTTTTTTTAATTTTTATTGAATCATGATTGATTAAACATATTTTGGGGATTCAACATTGACATATGTTGATCAAATCAATATTACTAGCATATATATTGTTACAAATCATAATTATTCTTTATGCCCTTTGTCCAATCTCTCCCCATCCCCCTCTTCCTTCCCCCTCCCACCTCTGATAACCCTAGATTTCTTCTCTCCTTCTGAAAAAGAAATGGTTACTCTGTTGATTTGCTGCCTGGATAATCTGTCCAACACTGAGAGGTGTGTTCAGGTCCCCCAATACTGTCATAGAGCAGATGCTTCTTCTGTCACTCTGGAATGGGGTTTGTGGAAAGAGACATCCTCTTCTTTTCTTTGGTCTCTGCTGGTGACTCTCCTTGTGCCAATGCACTCCAGTGGCTGGCAGACCATCTGCATAGTGGTTGTGTCACTTAGCCACTTTTGCAGCAGCCATGGTTATTATGGTGGCTGTGGTGGGCCACCCACATGGAGGCAATGTTTTGGGCATGTTCCTTGGCACTGGTGGTGTGCATCGTTGTGGAAGGGGGGTCTGGTCCCCAGATCCATACCTCAGGTCCCCAGGCAGGCCCCAAGGTGCTGGTGGTGTGCCTGGTTAAGGGAGGGGGATTTGGTCCCTGGCTCCATACCTCAGGTCCCCAGGCAGGTCCCAAGGTACTGGCAGTGTGCCTGGTGAGTGGCTCCTTTTTTCCAGTTGTTGTAGTTCCTTGCCCCTATGTGGGTCCCCAGGAAACCTATTAGTGGTCTTGCTGGCCTGGAGGCCACCAAGGCCATCTTCTCCCCTACTGCCTCCAAGCAACTTCATCCAAAGGGCACAGCTGCAGCTTTTGTTAGCTCCTGCTCCAGGTGCTCAGCAGCTCCAGCCTTAAAGAGGCCACAGCATGAAATGGTCAGAGCAGTTTTTTCTTTCTCTCATTGTGGCTTCTCACACCTTCATGCACTCTGTAAGTCTCTCCTCCTCTTCCCCTGAGCTCTAGTGGCCCCAGTTTGGCTGTTGCTGCTTTTTTATAGTTGCAAATTGGTTGATTTGTAGGAGAGAGTGATGCTGGGGACTTTCTATTCCACCATCTTGACCAGAAATTCCTCCCAGTTGTATTCTTAAAAATCCAGCTATATTTTCCTACAAATGACAAGTCTAATATAAAAACAAGACAGTTTAAAAGTAAAAGAATTGAAATATATACCAGGCATATATCAACCAAGAGAAAATTGGTGTAGCTATATTAATATTAGATTAAATAAAATTAAGGCAAAAATTCTAAGAATAAGAAGGTCACCAAATATTGATGCTAGTTTCAAAACACCAGGAAAATTAAACAATTCTAAACACATATTGCATGAAAATTATACTTCAAAAGCTATTTAAAAATTCCCATCTCTGTGAAGATAAATTGGTAACTCCACTGGCAGAGTGGGAGATTTAACCCATCTCTTGCAGTAACACAAAAGTGAAGCAAACTAACAGAATGACAATTTAAAATCTTGATTTAAATGAACATATTTAGAACACTGTGCCCAACACCTGGAGACTGTATAGTCTTTTCCATCATACATGTAATATTTATAAAAATTGACCAAATAACGAGCCACTGAGCAGATATCAACAAATTTTAAAGAATTAATATCTTATAGGCCATGTTTTAACCATAGTACAATTATGTTAGAAATTAGTAACTGAATTTTTTTTTTATATCTCATGGGTTAATAAAAAATCATAACAGAAATTAGAACAATCTATGTCAATCTCATTAAGAAATGCTACTATTCTTCCTAACAGTGAGGAAGCAAAAACTCAGCAACATTGAAAACTACTAACATAGGTGATAAACCTACAAAGGAAACAAACCAAAAATGTTATCAGCACTAAGTTTCCTCTTTCTCTACCCTAGTTTTTAGATTTATAAGTTTCTGTATTTTGTAATTACCTTTTCTACCAAGAACCCAAGGTTGATTTTTTAGAACCATAGAACTGCAAAAAATTCATTGCCGTATCCCTTTTCTCTCAGCCACACCCCCTAGAAAGTTTTGACTACCCGATTGAATAAAAATCTCCACTACGTGTGTAAGATGTAGAGGTATGAAAATAGAAAAAAACGCAATTAATTAACAAACTCAAAGCAAAACTAATAGGAGAGAAATCTTGAGAGGCAATCAATTATGCAATCCTCTTATTTTACATATGAAGAACTTAAGGGAAATCAAGGTGATATGATTAAACAATAAATCTCTTGGATCCTCCGCATAAATTGTCATTAAGAAGTTGTTTTACAGTCTTAATTATAAAAAAAAAATTCATTTAAGATAAACCTTTAAATACATAAAGGAAATAGATTGAGGAAATTTTTTTAAAAATCAGTGGTAGAACCGATAGAACCAAAGACACCTCAATTAGGGGTCTGTTACTGTACATTATGCTGTAAAAGAAGGCCATTTGTTTGCTCCCTCTAAATCTAACTCCTGCATAAAAGGTGCACCAAAATTCAGGATAGAAATTACTTCAGATAAAATAATTTGGTCCAGTTAGATACTAAGTAGATGCAGCATCAAAAGTTGCTGCTAATAAAGAGATATCACTGGGAAATTTTTTCCTATTTGAACAAGGTGCAAAGGGCTAGGTCTACATACAACCTGCCTATGGGGAAAAGAGAAGGGAAGGGAAAGAAACATCTATATAAGGGCACTTCCCACCTCAGGTGACAGCGTAGTCTTTCTTGTGGTTCGTTTTTTTGTCTGTTTTTTGCCAAATTAGTTGTTCATTGTGGATTTTTCTTGTGAAGTAGCTAAAGTCAGGTGTGAGTTTCAGTCCTGTATTGCAGAGGAGAGGCTTTGTTTACAGGATATGTGACTTCTCTCTTCTTAGCTGAGTATATCACACCCTTCTACAAAAGACCTGCCAAATATTTGTGCCTTACTAATTCATCCTTGAGAAAAGAGACAATGCCTACCTTGTTCAGACTACCATTACTATTATTTACTAATATTTGTAGAAAAATTTATATCTGAAAATAGATACAGATATACGGCAACAGCTTTGTGATGTAAGAGGGAAGGATTTTTATCCCCGCCTGACTGAGAAACAGTCTGGGAGAGACGCTAACATGTCCAGATGGTATTATGGCTAATGAGGGGAGGAACTAGAAATAAAACAGAGATATCCCCATCCCAACTGAGTGATTTCACCGCTGCTGTAATTAATGCAATACCACAGCAAACTAAAGGAAAAGGAAATAATTTATAAGGAAAATCAATTGTTTCTTTGATCTTTTTTCTGAACTATTTCTAAGATTAAATTACTCAACTAGGTAGACTGATTTAAAGCTTGCAAAGCATTGCCCAACGGTGGGTAATCCTGTACAAAGTAGGGACCTACCTATGCTAATTTAGCTCCAGCTGTTTTCCCAGTTTTCTCACCCTTTATTCAGCAGTGGACAGAAGAACCCATGTCAAACAGGGACAAAATATTTTTGAATTTTACAAAACATTTTGACAAATCACCTCACTCACTCCAAACTATAGCTGCCTGCAAATGCAAATGCCACATTTATCTGAAGGGTCCAGGATATCTGAAGAATAGTAAAGGTCTGCTCAGCATTTCTTTCATTGTAGGAAACTGTAAAATTCCACCGACATACTATACAATGCAGCTCTTATTTAGAAAAGGAAGACAAACCAAAGTCATGAGACAATATATTATTTTTTTAGTGTGTCTTACACTCCAATTATTTGACTTCAGGCTGCAAGAAGCAAAGACAGATAACCCTACATGAAGCTCCTCTTAAACTTCAAAACTCTGTTCAGGGTTTGAAGACAGATGTAGGATGTCTGCTGGCTTTGATAAGAAACTGTTCAAGAAAGGACAGAGCCTTAGGAAGTGGAAAGATACACAAAAGTCTATTCATTACTCAACCTAGTGATATTATGATAAGAAACAGTAGTACCACTTGTGTGAGGAGAAAGTTAGCTAAAATTGTTAAATATGGAGCCTATAACTTTGGCATAGTAGAAATAAATTTTAATCACAGTACAGGTAGATGTGCTTCTTTTAAAATTTTTATCAAATTTGAAATTATAAACCTACTTTCATTGACTTTACTGCTTCATAATCATTGGAATACTAAATCAATTGTGTGGGAAAAGTTATAAAAATTTGCATTCGAGGCTTTCATTTATTAAAAATAAACATTTTTTAAAATTTTAAATATACTACTCTCAAGGGATTGTGCCAAGTATGCACTTCAAAGCCTGTTTCTCTTTGATGGCACCTGAAGGCAACTCATCATCTCATTGTCAAGGGTTCTTGGAATTCATGCCCAGCCTATTCATTAATCCACTAAAAATATTCATTAAACTATTAATGTGAGCCAGGAACAGTGATTGTGATATAAAGATGAAAAGATATGCCCTTTCATATTCTCCATTCGTAAAGTTTCCTCATTAAACATTTGCTGTAGCACTGAAGTCCTGCCACTTAGCTCTTTATTGATATGTAAGTAGAGATGAAAGCAGCAGAGAGCCTGTATAAATTACTAAAAGATACAGTGGCTTTCTTTCAAACATCTCTATAACTTACTTAAGGTAGCAGCCTAAAATAAAGTCAAGGTTTTGCTGTTCCCTGTATGTTTAATTTGCATAGATAAGTAAATAACACACTTCTAATATCAATTAGGCTATAGCCTTGGGCTGAGAAGGGTAAAAGGTAGGGGGATATAGAAAGGGGCAGGCCAATGGATACAAAAATACAGCCAGGAAGGAGAAATAAGTTTTACTGTTCCATAGTGCTATAGAGTGACTATAGTAAACAACAATTTATTGCATAATTTCAAATACCTAGAAGAGAGGAAACAGAATTTTCCCAATACAAACAAATGACAAATGTTTAAGATGATGACTATGCTAATTACTTTGATTTGCTCATTGCACATTGTATACATGTATCCTAATATCACATTGTACCCCATATATACTTACAACTATTATGTGTCAATTAAAAGTAAAATCTTTTTTTAAAAAAAGGCAATCAGAAATGTCAGGATAAATAGAAAGCTGAATAGAAAAGGACTTTTTTTAAAAAACTATATTCTTGGGAATTTTCTACTTTACTTGATAATATTAGAAAAATTGTACATGATTTTTCTTTTTATTGCAGAGTAGTTTATTTGCTGAAATTACTTCCCTTATAATCAATATGATATATAATACCTTGATTACTTTGAACTTTATTGAATTTCAAAAACTTTACGAGCATGAGATTCATTGTTTTAAAGAGCAAAATAAATGTTAAACATGTCTAATTATAAATATATCTAAATTTTAAAATTTTAAATTATAATTCTTAAAATATAATTTTAAATATAGTTTTAAAATATAATAAACTTGTAAGAGAAAGTTGTCTACATAATCTTGATTTTCCAGAATTCAAACTAATATTTTTACTTAACTAAAATACTAAATCAGTTTCTTTACTAAAAATGGTATAAAATCACATTCCAATTTAAAAGTCTTAAAACATTTACCTAGCTCTCAGGTTATTAATTTGTTAACATGGAAATACATTTTAATATTAATTTATTCTAATCACATGTATTTAATTTTAAAGTTTTAAGCTAAACAACAGAATTGCAAGAAAAATAGAGTCAATTTAAGTATGACATTTATTTTAACAATTTTTTAAAGCACATAATGACCATACAGAAATAATAGACTTCCCAATAGAAAGAGCTTTCTAATTAATGAGACCAACAAAATGTTTGTATTATCATTTCTACCCACATTTCCCTGATGGGTTTTTTCTTTTTTTTAAATGATCAGAAGAGAGGTTTGGTATATTTGGTTTGAAATAGCAAAGAGAAGAGTCCCAGAGTAATTGATACGTGGCTCTGAAAGGGAGAGAATGATCTATGGCCATAAATCTGAAGTCTCAGGATGGCAAGACAGGCTTTTGTCTTAAGGTTTAGGTTTAAGGAAGAACTCTTTGAAATCAGTTGCACAAACAAGAACTCTATAGGTTGAGCCCATTTTTTTCTAGGGAGCAAGAATCCACTCATCCAAACCTGTGCCAAAATAAGACCTTTCTGGTTTCTGTGCTGTCCCATAGCAATTCTATGTTCTAAAGTGTTTAGGCTTCTCCCTCTCACTCAGTGAGTGTGCTTTAGTGATGGTGTCTGAGTTAGGGATGTGTCCATATTCTTTCTCTCTCTTGGAAAAAAACAAGACAAAACAAATTCCTGAAGAGACTGTCTAAGATCATTAACATAAACATAATCTTTTCAGAATATCCAGTTGTCCTTTCTCCATCTAACCCCCTAGGATGGACACAGAAGCCTTGGTCCAAAAGGATCTAACATGAATAAAATTAGACTGATTGTCTGACAAACATCATCCGTCATGAACCTCAACTTTCCCATTGTGCAGTTAACGGAATTATGGAGCATACTACCTCATTTCAGTAGAAAACAGATTTCTGATGTATGGACCCTGCCCATATACCCCATGTGTACATCTTCAGTGAGAAATTAATCTGAAATAATGAAAGAATAGGGAAGGAAAGTAATTTTATTTTTAGTTTTGTTTCAAAAGCTCCAATTTCTAATACTATCCTCCACTTGAATCTGAGATATATGCAGGAGGTACTTGCCAATAAACAAAAATTTGCACAGAACTTTTCACAAAAATTTTAATGTGCTTTGTTGTTTAAGTTATCAAAGGTAATAGTTTCTGTCTGAGGAATCTCTGTGTTAGTTACTAGGTAAGTAAAGAAAAATGTACCTGGTTAATTCAATACAAAAAGAATGTAAAACTAATGATCAAATCATGCTAAATCATGAATAAATTAGTCCTGAGTGTTTTAGAAGTTATAGCAAAAATATATTCCCACCTTTCATAACCTTAACAGCATTATCATTATCAGTGACAGCCACAGGTAAATCATTTTCAGATTGCTACTTCTCAGATCTGTTCCATCAGATCAATATAAGATGTCCAATCTAGATAATCCTCGTCTACTGTCAGTGGAATCCTGGATAGTCATTTGAATAGCTCATCTCAGTAAGGATTTGATGTTATCTCAGATTTTTAATATGAAACTCAAAAGCTGCCCTGATTCTAAATTAGGTACTGCAAATCAATACAGAATTATTTCAAAGAATGAACACCTGAAGGTACTCTAAACCAGTCAAATGGATTTATGTTTCAGAATTATAAACACAACTTACAATACTGAAGTTTTCTCATCACAAAAACTATAAGTTATATTGTTACATAAAGAAAAAATTAAATATCTGATTTAAAAGACAGGGTTCTGAAATGTTAATCTATAATGGAATTGTATATTTTAACAACATTTTGAAGTATATAAATGAATGCCTAAATTTATACATAGAAATTTGAATAATGTTGATCTACGTACAAAGTAATTAAAAATATCATTTGAGATGATTCTTTTATGTGACTCTGCATTTAGTTTTCTCCTAAATATATATATACATAGTTTTAAAATATTATATATATTATAAAATATTATATATATATAATGTATAACATCTTAAGGATGTTGGACTCATCCCAACTTGTGAACTTCTTAAACACAGGGACTGTATCTTATTCACCTTTGAATCAACATTACCTAGCACCATGCATAGTCCATGATATATGTTTAGTAATTATTTCTTGACTAAAAAATATATTTAAATTGAGAGATGAGTTGAGGGCCAAAATTAATTCTCAACCTAAAATATGTGCTTAGTTACGAGATAATAGACCCAAGCCGTGACAAATCTTCTTTTACGTTCTACCTCAAATTGGGAGCTTTTGTTTTTATAAACATCATTATATTCCATGTTTTTATCATCTACTTCCTACATTATCATAACGGTTTTGTTTCTTTCAGCTTGCTTTCAATACTGCAGAAGTGTAGTAACATCCTCTCAAACTGTTTTCAACATTTTATTTCTCTGCTCAAGAATCTTCAGTAGCAATCATTTGCTTTTAAGATAAAATGTTATTCCACGCCCTCGCTTCCAAAGCCCTCCATCAAGAACCTTCTACTCCAAATGCTCCAATTTTAATCCATTTCAAAACACAGCCTTTCTACTATACTCATATATACTCTCTTAAATAAGTATGGGTATGTTGTATTCATATTGCTCCTCTTCTTTGTGAGTCTCACCTCCTTATCAGGGCAGGTCTATCCAAAAAGTATTCTCTGTTACTTTCTGCTCTTGCAATGCTCAGATTTCAAGTACACAGGTCTATTAAACTATAAACTTCTTGATGTTAGAATTTCTCAGCTTACATCAATTCAATTCAAATGTTTAAGAGACCCCAATATTTAAAATACTTCATTGGGTTTTACAGAACATACAAAGATAAGTAAAAGATAAGTATAACATTTAGAGCCCACTTACAAAACAGACACACTCATAGATAAGTTTTATAAATGAAAAGTGAAATACTAGTACAAATCAAAATCTAAAGAGCTATTTAGTACAGTAACCAGTAGTACAACATGAACAATAAGAGCAGTCAATAATTTTCAAAGTATAATCAGTGAGCCATCAATGTCAGAAACATTAGTGTGACTACCAAAATGCAGATTATGAGGTCCCAGTAAGCCATGATATCTTTATTTTATGAGTTCCTCAGATGTTTTGGATATGCACTACAATTTGAAAATCATTTGCTTAAACTTTAGAATCAGACAGACCTGGGTTTAAAGTTTTCTCCATGATTTATTATGAAAACTTAAGAAAACTTAGATTCCTTTAAAATGTTACTTTAACTGTTAAATGGAAATAATAACATCTAACTCACAGGGTAGATTAAATAAGATAGCATGTTAAGCAATCAGCACAGTACCTAGCATGTGATGCATCAAATATTAGTTAATATTAATAATTACAATTATTGACCATGATATACCGACTTGTAATTGTGATTGGGAGTCATGAAAGTTTTCCTGCAGAAGCTAAAAACTGAACCTTTAAGGGTAGCAAGTCTACAAAATCTGCCAAATGTTATGCACACAGAATTCACTATATCAACACTTTTTAAATGGTTGGGTTAACCTAGTGCTTTATGGACTAATCAAAACTATTCACTAAAAGAAGCCAATCACAAAGGATCACATATTATATGATTCAAATTACGTAAAATGTCTGGAATAGGCAAATCTGTAGAGACAGAAAGTAGGTTAGTGTTTGCTTAGGGCTGGGGGATGGATAGGGAGTTTGGAAGATGATAGCTAAAGAGTACGATGTTTCCTTCTGCAGTGATAAAAGTGTTCCAAAATTAACTGTTTGCACAACTTTCTGAATATACTAAAAACCATTGAATTGTATATTTTAATTGAATGAATTTTATGATTTGTGAATTATATATCTCAAAAGAATTATATGTCTGTAACAACCACAAAAAAACCCCAAAAGTGTTCACTAAAGGATTTCGCTTTTCCTATTCTTCCTTAATATGGACAGTGTTTCTGAGAATGGGCTCTCCACCTGCAAAGAATGAAGTTCCTATAGCACAGCTCAAGGAAGAGAAAAGAATTATAAGCCTCAGAAAGATCATAGCTACTGTCCTTCTTCCGTGGAATTCTTTCTTGCTTTTTCTGAGCATCAGCAGTTAAGAAGAATCCACTCTAAACAAAATATCCTAAAATGGTAGAATATACTGGCAAGAAAAGAAAAAAAAATTCTCCCTAAGAAAAGTGATATGTTAAAATACTTTGAAGCATTTATGTCATTTAAGAGTGGCCAATGGGTCTATAGGACAAAAAATATAATAAGATTAAAAGAAATTGTGAGCTGGGAAAGTAAGAACCAGAATAAAAGATAAAATTTAATTCAAAGAATTTTTTCTGTAGCTCTTAGGGCTTAAACTGCCTTCAGACACATTAACTCTAAGCTGTCAAAAATTTAGAGAGTGACAGACTGGTAAGGTAATACAAAATGTGCCTATTTGCAGGATGTGAAAGGTCACTTTTCACTTTTTCATATCTTAACAGTGGCCTTTCTATCATCTACTTATATGTGTAAATTACTTTATTCTATTACTAGAAACACAATCAACTGAATTCTCCGATTTCAAAGCCCACAGTTTATTTCTTTTTATGATTTTTGCCTTAGATTATATAATGTTCTGTTTAGATCCTAATGGTGCATATTAATATACACAGACATACATAGAGACATACCCACATGTTTACATATCCTTAATGTTAAATAAGAGAGAAATTGCTGAAAGCTTTGAATTTCTATTGAGTAGCATAACTCATGACCCATTCCCAATGGACAAAGCATTGAGCAGAACATTTTCTTGTCTATTGCCTTAACTGCCAGAATTTACTCGGATTCTTGGGCAGATGACAGTGGACAGTCACAGGCCAGATATAAGTGAATTAGGAAATGGTGAGATTGAAGAACTGGAGAAAAGGAGGAGGTTTGGGAGGGAGTATGTGGATAGAATATTTGGAAATAGCCCAAATCATGAAAATGTTTGTACCCCATGTGTGTTCTAACCAGATTACACCCTACCCCACATAAGAGGAGATTTAATAATCCAGATGTATAGACTAATATGAATATGAGTCATTCCCCTTGCACGGCTGACCCAGGACGTCAGGCTTTGTTACAAAGTTGTTATGGTGACAAGGATAAAAGTTACACATGAACTCAGTTAACTGCTGCTTATACTGAATGTCTGATTTGCCAGCAATGATGGCCAAACGTGATGTCTTAAGGGAACTAGCCAGCTACCTGGTAACTGTTCAATTAAATTGTGGTCTTTTCATTAACAAGGAATCATTCCAAAAAATATTGCCTTCAATCAGGGTATCAGCTTCACATCTTAAATCAGCAAGCTCATGTCCAAAGGCAATGATCCCTACGGAACAGTCAAATGCTTTTTGAGAAACTTAGTTTCACCACCAATTTGCAGACAAGACTTTGCAAGGTGGGGATCCTAACTTGCAGGATGTAGTATTTTCTCTAAATTAATATATGGTTATTCAAAAATGCACAAGTCTTAGTATAAAGAAGACAACGTGGAGATGAGGATCCAATAACTACGTCTAATGATCTTCTTGATAAATTGTTTGCTTTTGAGCTTAGGAATTTGCTTTTCTATAAGTTTTAGTACCCAAAAAAGGTATGTGAACACTAAAAAAACGCAATAATGGTTTATTTGAATTAGAAACAGAGGCTGCCTCCTGATAATTTTGGTTTCATCTTGTCTCAAGGTAAAGAGCTAAACATTGCAACTATGCTATTGGTTGACCACATTGATGTTGACTATCAAGGGTAAAAAGGATTTGTGTTACTACACAATGGGGTCTGAGAAAAAGTTAGGATAGGATCCAGGGGAATGCTGTAGAATAATGAATATCAGTCAGTATCCCTCAGTCCTTTATAGAAAGAACAACTAAATCCTATAAAAGATGAAGGATTGGATCACACCACTAAGGAAAAACTACTGAACAACTAAGATTCTGTCCAAATGCAAAAGGAACATGAAACAGGAATGATAGTTACTAAATAAGCTAGTTGCAGAAATTAGAACTCTAGCCTCTACATATAAGTTCACACTTTCTGAATATGTATCTCTGACTCTGTGTGTGTGCGTGTGTATGTAAGTGTACAGGCATTTTTATTCTTTTTCCTCTATCTTGTATATATTACTATAGAGAGAGTATATTGAATATAGTAAAATTTAACATTTATTCCATGGGTTGTAGAATACTGATCTCTTCCTTTGGTTTTATGAGTGATGCTGTCCTTTCAAAAAATCTTTTTTCAAGGTTAATTCATCAGAGAAAATTTCTTCTATTTAGAACCAAAAACCAAAAAACTCAAACAGAGATTGTCAAAATATATCCCAACAGGCAGACAAAATGGACTCTCTGAGGCTAAAAAGAGATACCGTAAAACTACCTAATAAAACCAAACAGCCTTAGCAGGATGAGGGGTTAGACATATATTCCGATACTTACAAAAAAAATAATATATATATATATATATGTCACTGTCATGAGGCTTTTCTTTCCTGTAATTAAGCAGAAACCAGCTCCTGGAAGATAAAGTCAAATCAGTTACAGCTGGAAAATTTCCCCGCAGGCCTCCAGCAGACCACCTGGTGCCAGCCAACTGAACCCCTCATTCCTGGGGCCCCACTACAGCTCCAACTGGACAGAGAATTGTCTTCACAAACTTTCCTTTCTAATAAGCGCTGCAACATCCAAACCACTTTAGGCTGGTTTTTAGAGACTCCACACCAACTGGCTTTTTTGCCCTATAGTTATCTTTTGATGTCGGGAGCCAAATTCTACCTCATTTTAATACTAAATCTCCTCCACAAAATCAATTTGCAACATATGTTACACGTATGTTTACCCACTGTGCATACACGACTTCACTCATAAATATTCATAGAATTCCCCTAAACCTGCTGAATATATATGTACAGCTGAGCCTACATGACATAAATACTGTTTTCCCCCTCCCTTCTTCAGAGCACATATTTTCAATTTCTCCCAGAGGTTGCACTTCCCAATCTGCAGATTGCCATTCTCTGCAAATTAAGTTTCTTCTTTCCTTCCTTCATAGATCTAATGGTCTCTTGTTAACAAGGTTATACACATTAATTTCTCCCATGGCTTTATGGTCCATGTGGACTAAAAAGAAAGTTTGGAAAGTCCATAAATCAAATCATTGTTCCAATCTTGCATACCAGGATTTAAATCTAGCCAATTCTTTTCTGACCAAAATTTACAGATTCCATTCCAACCTACACTTAGCCTGAGAAAGAAGTAGAAAATAATGTTAATAACTAGCATGTACTGAGGCTCTGATACACTCCTTTCAACACTCATGAGTTATGTATTATAACAATTTTGCCAGTGGGAGATCAGCATAAAACAACTCATCAAGTATCACACAGTTAGTAAGTAGCAGTGTTATCTTTTTTATTTGTTTTTTTATTTTAATTTAGCAATATACAACGTAGTTGATTTTCATGTCCCTTTACCAATTCCTCCTTTTCCTCCCTTCCTCTCCCCCCTCACCTCCGTCAACATCGTATCTGTTCACTTGTCTTAACAAGTTCAAGGAATTGTAATTGTTGTGTCTTTTTCCTTTTTCCCCCCGTTTGTTTGTATATTTATTTATTTATTTTTAACTATTAAATTATATTGTCTCATTAAAAATCAGTCTATTTAAGGGGTCTGTAAAGAGGCCTTGGGGAAATTCCCTCTGGGGGAAAGGTATAAAAGAGTCTATGGTGGTAACATGTCATGACTTCAAGAACTTCCCATTCAGGGTGATATGGTACAGTGTCACTCTTCTATCAAAAATCCCCCAAAATGTCAAAATATATATTTTTCAGAATACATAAATAATTACACTGGAAAGCAGAAAAAAATGGGGGTGACTTCAGCGGACCAGAAACCATAATGAACTCTGAAAGACAGAAAGAAGACTAAATTATATTGAAAGAATTTATAGACCAAAGCACATACAGAAGACAGTTGAGTTTTTTGTTTTGTTTTGTTTTGCTGTTTTGTTTTTTAAGGTGGGAGCAGTTCAAAAGTACTGCAAACAAAGATATCAAGAATTTCAGATGTAGTAGTGGTCAAGGGAAAACGATAGAAGGGATATGGGTCAACACTTCCACATTTACCCACATCTTGACCAGAGGGGAAGTAACAAATACAACTTAAGAAACTTGAGATAGAGAGTCAGGACAGTGATCTGGTCATTGAAAGCATTCATGAAAAGACAGCTCCCAACAGATCCCTCAGGGTGTTGTGCCCAGTCCTCTCCCCCCAATAAGTAGGTAGCAATAATAGAATCAAAAGAAGCAGTCAGCCTAAGCAAGAATTGAAACTAAACAAATTTGGTAAGAATCACCAAGCAATTGAAAAAATCAAAGCTAAGAGAGAGAGGTATCTTCCCCAAAGGTGGAGACTGCAACAAAGGTGAATATGAAACACACAGGACAGTACTTAAAGGCACATGATTCATACCCTCGTAAAGATGCAAAATGATATTGCTCTCTTAAAAAAGCATCAATTGAAGAACTTAGATATTACAAAATAATTATTCAACAAAGGAACTTTACAATGGAAAACGCTGGCAAGCACTACCTTGGCCAGGTGATCGGGGTTAGCACTACCGATGATAAGTCATGTTGATAGCAGGTATCCCTGATATGATGTGATGAGAAGGGCACTTTACAAAAATCCCACGCTATTAATGAGGAAAAACATCATACAAAGTGAGGTTCATTCTACAAAATCTCCAACCAGTACTCCTCAAAACTGTCAACATCAGCAATAACAAGTTTGATAAAGTGTCACAGACCTGAGGAGATGAAAAAGATATAACAACTAAACATCATGTGGTATCCAGGACGGGATGCCAGAATAGAAAAAGGACTCTAGAGAAATCCAAATAAAGTCTGGAACATAGTGGATAATAAAGCACCAATGTTGGTTTCCTAGTTTTACTAATGTACCATAATTATGTAAGATGTCAACAAGAGCCGGAAGTAGGTGAAGGGTAAACAAGAACTTTCTACTTCCATTGCAGCTTTCCTTGTAAATCTAAAATTATTCCAAAATTAAAAGTTTATTTTCTAAAAACCTATTTAATTCTGAAACTGAGTAGGGGAAATATCAAGCAGAAAGACAAGGGGAAGAATGGGATAACATTCTAACATTGATAGCAATATGATAGACTATCTATTCTGAAAAGCCTTCTGTTATAAAACATCTGGATCCTGCATGAATTATTACAAATATATTTTTAAATAAACTCTTATAAGTTTATAAAATTAAGAGAAATTTTCATGATATAAAAAACAAAAGCAAATATTTAAAATCCTCAAGTATGAAGCTAAAATGGGAGATGTAATTTTTTGTATAGTAACCAATACTGTCGTGGCTTATTAAAAATAACAAAAATAGTCTTTTCTGAAAATGTGTTTAACAATAGAACTAATTTCACATGGCTTTGTGATTTAAATTTATACTACCAATTCCATCAGAGAATCAATCCCCAGGCCAAAGAATTAAAAAATACTTAGTCACAGGTTCGTAACAACCCTCTGACCCCCAGTAAAAGAAAAGAGAAATAGTACCTGGAGAAAAACATTTTTAATCCAAGCACCTCAGTGTTCCACAAATTAAGTCCAGGAAAACATGATGATAGGAGAGTACTTCAAAAAGTTTGTGGAAAAATAGAATTAAAAGATATTACAAATCTTTCCCTGAACTTTTTGAAGACTCCTAATATATATATATTTTTAAAAATCCTCTGAATCAATAAGGAAAAGAAAAGAAAACTCAATAGAAAAATGTACAAGAGACATGAGCAGACATTTCACAGAGGAGGAAACTCAAAAATAAATAAACTAATTAATATTTTAATTGCAAGAGATAGGCCAAGAAAAAGAATAGAATAGAAAGTCAAGAAACATACTCAGATGTACATGGAAATTTAGTGTAAATAGGCATCTCAAATTAGTTGGGGAGTAGATGAATTATAAGACAATGGGTTTGGGACAACTGAATAGCCATCTAGAAAAAAGTAATAAAGTTGGATTCATACATCACATCTTATACCCGATATTTTCAAAATAGATATAATACTTGAATGGGAAAAATAAAATTATAACATTATGAAAAGAAACCATTTGATGATTACTTTTAAACTCAGAGTAAGAGAGACTTTTCTAACTATGACACAAAACACAAGGAATGCCAAAGTAAAGAAGATTTGACTATATTAAAAAAAAAAACATACATGGCAAAAAGTACAAGGATAGTCAAAAGACAACATACTGGGGAAAGTATTCACAACTCATATATCATTAAAATTAAAATAGCTTCTAAAATTCAGTAGAAAAAAAGAATATAAAAATGAACAAAAAATATGAACATACAGTTCACAAAAAAATGAAACATATATATCTCTTAAATGTAGGAAAAGATACTATGGCTCAGTCATAAGACATGCTAATTAATTATTCTGGGATACCATTTTTTATCTATCAGATTGATAAAGATTGAAATTGATCCTATTTGTCCATTTATCTTGTTTCTGCTGGCTTGGTTACCCATATCTCAACAATACAGGGAAAGTATTCTAAAATGTATCTTTCTCTCTGGTGTTTCTGTAAGTATAGTGTTTATTACTATGTCATGTAAAACTGCATAAATGTGTAAAATCTGAAAGTTCCTGAGCACTACATTGTACAAGAACCATGAATATTAGATCAAAATGTACAAACCTTTGCTTCTGGGAAGCTCGCAATCAAAGAGGAGGAAAAACTCCTAAATGTAAATAAAATACTAATAGCAATAATGCTAATAATAATAAATCAACATACTTAGCAGTACATTTCCATAAATATTAATGCTGAATCCTTTATGTAGTAAGACACAGCTTAGAAATGGGTCTAATATAGAAATATTTTATTGTTTTGGAGGAAAAGCAATATGATTTGTCAGAGACAAGTGGCAAGTCATTCACAGGTAAGAAACATGAGAATATTTGGAGTTCGTCTGAAGTGAAAAATTAAATTGAAAAAATCCTCAGAAAACAAAAAATAGGAGGAGGTTTTCTAAAAGAACATTTCTACTATTGTGGTTTTTTTGAGTAGATAAGTGTCTTTAGCATAAACACTAGGTCAAATTGCTAATTCTGTTTCTCCAGCACAGCCACAATTGTGTTTGGGTTTAGCACAGTGCATCTGTGTAGTTGCTCTTCACCAAACAAGTTGTGTGAAAGAATATCTGGGATGAGTATTTGATTTGCTCCTCTGTGAAAAAGAGAAACTCCTCCAGGTTCATCATACCAAGGTGTGGTCATTTTGTCTACAGGGAGGGAGACTGCAATATAAGTTGGTACCTGCACATTATGTACATCATTGAATCCAAACCATGGCACAACTGGTTATGTGAGCTCATATGACATGAACCATTAACCCTGAGTCATGTATCACGAACTATATAAATGATATATTACATCTGGATCCATCACCTTTCCCTTTCCTGTTTAAAAAAAAAAAAAATGACCAAGAGCAGTTGCTCATGATTTAGAAAAGAAGCTGTTGTTCCTCCCACTCAGGTTCTTTAATTGCACTTTCATCCAAATCTGTTCTTCTAATTAAAACATTTCCAGCTCTATCAACCTTTACAAGTAAGGTGATGCTAAGGTCAAAGCAGTAACCTGTGTGATTGAATACCCTGAATAATGTCTTGAAATCTGGTTACACAATCTAAAGCTGTCAATTAGAAAAACACAATTTTGCTCTATTAAATATGAAGCCCATCAATTAGCAATTTCCAGGAAAATACATTAAAACAAAGGAATGATTATTTAATCACCCTGATAACCAGTTATCACAGTATCTCTAATGCTAAAAACATGCTGAGAACAGCACAGAAAAGTCTTGTGAAGACCACAATATCTCATGTGAAAGACCAAGAAAACACAGCTACATGTTGCACAAAGCAAGACAAAGGGGAAAATTTTGTTTCAGTTTATTCCTGTCTTCATTTTAGACCTAGAAAACATCAATACTAACCCAACCGTTAACTTTTTCCCCCACCTTCATTCACCCTCCACGAAGCCATATATAAAAGATTGTTCTAAACATTGGTGAGCTGTCGTCTAATAATTATTGAGTATGAGACAAGAACTTACTAAGTTTTTACCACTGTCAGAAGCTTTTGAATTTTATTTAAATAAGCACCTAGAGTCTGCAAACAGTAGGAAGATAGTGATATTCCAAATTCCAATTTTGGAGAGAAATTTGGGGATAGCTAGTACTTACCAAGGGATGTTCAAAGGATACCACATAAATGAGTGATTTAAGCATATATTGCTCTTGAAAGGCAGAGAGTGGTATAGTAGTAAACTTTTTGAATCTCAATTCTATTTTCTATTCAAATAAAGTACTGTCTTGTTCTCAAATTTAATGTATTGCTTCAAAAGTATCTTACCTATTTCACTAGGAAAGAGTTAAAATAAGTATATTAGGCCTGACCGGTTAGCTCAGCTGATTAGAGTGCTTCCTGATAAAACCAAGGTCATGGGTTCAGATCCCTGCACCAGCCAGCCACCAAAATAATAATAATAATAATAATGATTATATTAAAATTTATAATCTATATTAAAGTATATATATATATACTTTATAAATTAAATGAAAAGTATTTTCATTATTTTAAAAATATTTTCTCATTAAAAGCAGCAGTAATATTAATGCACTATGAAGACTTCTTCCAGATTTTGGCATTATTAAAAATCAAATCTTATAAGAATATGTATCTGTACTATGAAAATCATTCAAATTGTGCTTTAATTTAAAAATGGCACATAAAATAATCACAAAATAATATTATTTTAAGCAGGAGAAAAGTTTCTGCATCAAAATGTGGAAATCCATTTGTCTAGTTAGCTTCCACCTCCTAGAAATTCAAAACACTTATTCAAACAGGAAATTATTAAAGCTACAAATTTGTGTGTGTGTGTGTGTGTGTGTGTGTGTGTGTGTGTGCGTGTGTGTGTGTGTGTTTTAACAATATATTCTATTTGGAATAAGCAACATTTGATAGTACTGTAAAAGCAGCCTCTTCCATCATTAGATACAGGATAGACACATGATTTAGTTTAACAAATTTCTGAAAGAATTTTAATAAATTCTTAATAGAATTACAACTCAAACTGAATTAACTTTTAAAGTCTAAAATCATCTTGACTTTCAACAGAATCTAATCTCAGATGATTCAATTTATGTAAGCCTTGCCAAGACATAACACTGTACTGGAGCAAAAGGTCTTCAAGAGGAAAGAATAAGATTCTAAAGCTTAAAAAGAACCAGAGTAATTTTTATAAATATATTTTTGAGATATTTAATGAAATCAAAAAGCTTTAATTTTCCTCATGTTATACCTAAGTTACAATGATTATGGAAGCTTTTATGAACAAAAATAAGTTACTCAGCAAAACATTTATAAATCAAAATTCAAACTGTCATCTCAAAACAATCATAAATTTTTACTTTAGAATGTTAATTAAAGGTTATAACACAATTCTAAATGGGCACAAAACAATTTAGTCATTTACAAAAATATGGAGGTCCAACATCTAATAAAAAGTATAGCTCATAGTTATAAATTCCTATCACTTAATAGGAAAGCGAATGATTATTTTTCATGTGGTTTAAATATGCAGTATATTTTTTACTAATTGATGGGTCTATTCATAAAATAACTGGTGTGAAAAACAAGTCAGCAGAAACAAGAAAAATGGGATTGTTATTAAGTTTACATAGTGAACTTAATGGCACCTTTATGGAATATCAATTTGGTTTCCTTAAAACCTCTATACTCATGTAGTTTTGTAGCTTAAGTAGCCATTTGTCTTAAAGCATCCTCAGAGATGACTTTCCTGACCATCTATTTATCTAAATTAACTTCTCTCTCCTTATTTTCTCTTTGTTTCCTTCATGGCCTTATCATAATTGTGTTTATTTTTTTATTATGAATGGGTTCTATAATGCATTTTATTCCCCTCTATGAAGGATTCTCAGTTGAGCATGTATTGGAAAAGTCATTATTTACTGTTAAACTCTTTAAATATGATTACAAAAAGATGTTTGCACTAAGTAAACCCTAAGTGAGTGACAATTGCTGTCATGATTCTGGTGCTGAAATAGTTACCTTTACAGAATGTATCTGTTAAAGCTTATTTTTTCATTGTTCTCTGACATTTTACTCCCAAATTTAACATTATAGCAATCGCTGATCTCAATGGTTCACAAATTAAAGCTATAAGTCCTGACCAGATTTTCACAAGGTAAAGTAAAAAATTGATGCTGATGCTTACTTTATTTTGTTCCTTTCTACTACTTTTGCTTGAATTTTCTAAGATCCTGTGCCTGAAATAGTCAATGTATCAGAAAAATTCATTTTGGCTATAGATACCTGTGAAAAGAACCTGTGTGAAAAATTTTTTAAAAGACTTTGCTCACTTTAAATAAAATCCAAATTTACCTTTTGAGAATAAAAGTATGTTGGAGGTTCGCAAGTTGTTTTACAGATACAAAAAGGAAAATTAGTTCATTTACCAGAAGAATAGAAATTTTATTTTTCCTTATTGACAAAAAATTATGTGATGAGCAGTATAGGACCTGTCAAATATATGCAATTAAAAAATAAATAAACACTGGAATGCTACCAAAGGATTGATAAATATAAATGAGAAAATTAAAATATAGAAATTACAAGATACCTTAAAAGAGATCCAAAATTCTATGGAAGAAGCCAAAGCAGAAAAATGCAATTAATTTCAAAAGTATTTCAGTTTTGGACAAGTTCATTGGAGATGTCTAAAAGATAACCAAGTAAAGATGTGAAGTCGGCAGTTGGAAACATGTTTAGAGCTCAGGGAATGTTCGGGAGTAGAGATAAATATTTGGTAGTCATCAGCAAATAGGAAGTAGTTAAAGCAATGATAAAGGATAATATCATCTAGGGAGAGAAGAAAAAACAGCCAGGGGAGGCCAAGCCTGAGCCATGAGCAACTTCAATGTCTAAAGGTCCAATAGTAGATGAGGAATCAACAGAGACTGAAAAGAAGAAGCCAGTGAAGTAGGAGAAAGTCCAGGGAAGTGTGATGCAGTGGAACCCGAGAAAGGAGAGTGTTTCCAAAAAGAAGGAGTGATCAATTGTGTTGAATGCTGTGTTGGATGCTGGTCTCTGCCTGCTGAGGACAGAGAAGAGTCCCTGATTGCTGGTGACCTTGACAAGGCTAGTTTCAATGGAGTGGTGAAGAAGGAAGCTGAATTATAGAGTTGAACAATATATACAGTATGGAAAGTATAGAGAGTAAGGGTAAACTATTCTTTAGGGATATTTTGATGTGAAGTGCAGTATAGAAACTGTGTGAGCAGCTGGAGAGGATTATGGGAATATGAGATCAGGGGAGATTTTCTTTGTAAGTTGAGAATGATTAGACTATGTTTGCATTCTGAGGAGATGATTCAGAAAGAAGAGTGAGACTGATGATGTGAGAATGAAAACTGAAGGTAAGAGAACACTGTTTGAGTTATCTCCTAAATCTTTTTAAAGTATGGAATTTTATTTTTGGACTTCAAGCTTTTATTTATTTCTACTGTCTATAAATAAAATAGATGATGGATTGGAATTCATTGCCAAAGCCAATTATATTCAAGGACCTATTGTACAAACCAGTGATGTAAAAACGAGTACGATTCTTGCCTTAAGAAATTTACATTCTAGTAGAGGATAAAGACCAACCACAAACAGATAGATGATTACTGAGTATTAAAAGTGTGTTTTAAAAATAATTAAGATATATAAAGGAAAATAAAATGCCAAATAGGAAACAAAGAAGATATCACTGAGACAAAAAACAAGACAAATAATTCTGTGGACCAGAAGCAGGTAGTGGCAGCTCCACAGGCTGGGGTACCAAGAGTGTTCTCTGTACAACACGGACAGGCTCATTGTTTGACGGTAGAGGCTAGAGTGTGGCTTTCCAGCCCATTACTGGAAGGAGGCTGAAAATAGGGTGGACTGTTGTTCTGTTGCTTATTGTTCTGTTGTTGAGGGAACAAAGGCTTAGCAATGCAAATAGGAACTAGGCTGAAGACATCCAATTGCTCTGTGTGTAGATCTGTGTTGTCACCAACATCACTGAAAAGAACCAAAAATGCTATTATGTGATCCTGTTCTAGACTAAGGTGTGAATGAAAAACTAATAGTGAGGTTGGGGGGAAGAGAGAGAGACAGAAACAACAAGAGAGCAAGAAAGAGAAAAAGACAGAAAGAGAGAAAAGGAAAGAAAACAGCAAAAAGAAAACTGCCACACAAAATGAGATTGTAAGAGGAGGGAAAGGGGGAAGGAAGGGGAGGGGTGTTAGCAAGAAATTGGTAAAGGGCCAAAAAAAATGATTACACTGTATAATGCTGAATATACTAATTATCCTGATTTTAGCATCACATACTGTACACAGGTATTGGTATTCAATGCTGTACCCCACAGATATGTACAATCATGTTTCATTAAAAAATTTTAAAAATGATATTGCAATATTAAATCTCAAAGGACAATTCAAAAGTTAATGCTAAGAAAGACATTCAAGAAAACAAAAAAAAAGAGAGAGAGAGAATGAGAGAGAGAAAGAAAAGAAACTGGAAAAGAAATCCACTCCAGATACAATTAATTTTATGGAACAGACTCATGAAGATATTAAAACAAGTAGATGGTGCTCAAATAGACAAAAGGATAAGGTCATTTAAAACAGGCAAGCAAGTTTAAAACAAAAATAGGCAGAAGTAAAACAAACCCAAGTGGACATGAAGAAAGAATAAACTAGAAAAAAATTATTAGAAATTAAGACACTGAAAAATGTTCCAATGGCAAATAAATTCTAGACTGAACTCAAAGAGAGCAACAGTAAACTGGAAAATAATTCACAAAATCTGGCCATGGCCCATGTTATCTAACTTTGCTGCTACATAAACTACAGCTTCTGTTTGAGCTGCTTTCCCAAATTTGCTAATATTATTCAGTCCAAGATGAAGGAAATCTAGTCAGCCTATCAACATTCAATCTTTCATTTGAAAATCTGATAGCATTATATATGAAGAAATTATTTCTGACAAATTAAATATGCCATCTTCTTGTTCACTCTGAACTTATCACCAGTAGTCGGTTATGCTGACTTTTAACCAAATCATGAAATATAAATAAAAGGGAATTGAAGTGAAAAAAGAAGCTGAAGTGAAATAAAAAGACAATTTATTTTGTAAAGATGTGCAATCTCCTTTTTCTTCTTTACATATGCAGCCTTTATTGATGTAGTCACAGGCCTCTGGGGTAAGGGAGGTCTCCAGTCCCTTCTCACACTTGCCTGGCCTGGGCCCTTGCTGGCTGAGGAGACAAGGTGAAGAGGCTCCCATGATATTGATACTAGAACCAGGCAGCCCAGGGAAGTGTGGGAACCTCAGAGAGAGGCCCCTTGTCGAGATGACCTTGAGCCAATGGTCCCCACAGCTGCGTGAGCACAGAGCCAGGACTCCCCTGGTGGGCTGTGCCTGATCTTTTCTTGTCGCCCAAGGCCTGTGGGGAACTGCAGCTGCCCCACTGGGCACCTGACAGTGAGAGAAGGCAGATGCAGCATGAAGAACAAAGGTGCTCTAAGGACAGACTTGCTGTGGGCTGAGCCATTGAAAGGCACAGATGAGGCAGACCTCTACCCACCCACAGCCTCCTCGGCTGTCCTTGCATCTTCTGCTCTTCTGGCTCCTCTACTGAATTATC